>NC_079511.1:16087332-16343081 GCF_000801105.2 Raphanus sativus
TTTCAAAATTATATTTACTTTTTCTTTAAGATAATTGATGATGCATTATGTAGTTAGAGTTAGAGCTGTGCAAATCAAACAATTATGTAAGCAAACCAATTATGTAAGCAACTGATGATTGGTTTTGAGCTGTGCAAATCTACCAAATCAAACCAGTTTGATTTGGTGTGATTTGTTTATAAATATGGTTATGGTCGTAGATTTATCTAATTTACACGTAATGACTATAATTATTTACTTTTTTCACTTATCTATGTAACAATTTTAATTTAAAAGTCAAAAAGTGTTTTAATTTATTTATCGAGGTTACAATCTAAGCTGGTCACACTAAGCTTTTTGTTACAATCTGGTTTATGCAAACTATAATTTTTATTTGTGTTTTTAATAAAGTAATTATAGTGTTTTAGTTTATATAGTTGCAATATTATTGCTAATAAGAAGGGCAATACGAAAGTAAATGCAAATTAGATTATGTTAAATAGATATCTTATAAGTTCGAAGTTTAGATATTTAACATTTTTTTTACTGATTTGAGACTTGGTAAGCAAGAAAATTTTAGTAGGTAAATATGGTAAGCAAGAAAAAAAATTATAATTTTTTTACTGATTCAATTCAATGCAAAAAACTTTACATGCACAACGTCCTCGTATGTATTAAACAAACATATGTGTTTTACAGAATCTGCTCGATATTATTATAATGCAATGTGATCTAAGCCAATGTAGTAGTTAAACAAATGTGTTTTCTTGCACTGTACGTCTATTTAGCTTCTTTCTATAACCTTACTTGACAAAAAAGAGAAGAGAACCCTTTTATTAGTTGAAGCTGTTGTTTCGGTTGTTAAACTTCCGCGAAGAAGACACACATAGTTCTTTATTTTTTGCTTCAAAGAATTCATACAACATATAACTTACATACATGAAACATCAGTGTGCACAAATAACCAAACTATAGCATACAAAAAAATACATGACAGTCTATCAAACTTGACTATAATGTTACTGCTTCGTTCAATCCAATTTTGGCTATGCAGAGAAGCAAATGACTCCGAATATTACTTACATAAAAATATGGTTATACCATAGCAGCAAATGTTTGATCACAATGCAAGACTTCATTTGAATAGCAGCAAATCACCATAGCAGCAATTGTTTCACCCACTTGCCTTGTCAAAATACACGACTTCCTTTGAATGTTTGATCACAACTTGATTACTAACGTAATGCTTGCGAGAAACAGGGATATAAACATCAGCTCCACGAGCAGCTCGGTTCTACAAAAACATGAAAATTGTAGATAATTATGGTCGACCTATAGAACAACAAAAAATAAGTGTAGAGACTATGAAAAACATAAAGTTTATTCTTCGTAAACGTATCAAATCTTTTCCTTCTCTCTCTCAATCTTCCATAGTTACTCGGGACTGATGTTTGCTCGTCCCTTAGCTCTCCCTTAGCTCTTCGTGTTTGCTCGTCCCTTAGCTCTCCATGTTTGTAAACGGCAAACTCATCCGATTTGGCCTTCGCAACTGAAGTTCAAGCCAGTTGTATATTCTCCCTAACTTTTGTCCTCCTCGTCTACGCTAAGGGCTGCCTCATCGATCTCGAGGTCAAGAACACGCGACAGAAGACGGCAAGACTCGAAGGGAGAGAACGATGACTCGGATCCTTCCATCGTCGAGAGGTAATGCTTCAAAGTGTTTCTGCTTCGTGGTGGTGAGTTTCGTACGATTTTATCCACATGCTGAGATGGGGATTCAAACCATAAGTTGGAAATGTAGTTGTTTCTAAACGTTTAACGTCAACGCAGCACAAAACGAATGTACAAACAAACAGTTCGCGAATGAATGAAAAAAAATTGGTTACGTTTCTTGTAATGGAAGCAAATAAGGAAACAAAGCAAATAATTAAATGATCCGTTTTTCTTAAACTCCCTCACAGAGTGACACGTGGATCCGAGCCTTCTCATGCATTCTCACCAAAATCGTTCAAGGAAAGCTTTAAAAATGCTTCTCCTTTAATATATAAGGGATTTATTCTAAATAGTATTAAGTATGTTTTTTTGGGTCCGGCCAAATTAGTTCACAGGGCATATCAGAAAAAAAAAGCTCACACCAAAATGGAATATGGAAAGGAAGACAATCATGTATATTCAAATTGGATTTCATTTCGTTCATCACCTATTTCTACGCCTAAATAAATTTCAGCATTCAACATACTTTTCAACACATATCCTTTGTGTATATAAACCACCAAAAATCCTGAAATCAATACAATTGCATTGAACTGTCAAGGGTTGGGAGCCGACTTGACCAAAGAATATCTCAAGGAGTTATTTCACTATTTTTTACCTAAGTTTTTATTTTTATTCGGAAACTAAAAACAATCGGACTTTCTTACAAGATGTGCAAGTTTCTTTTGAATATGACCATGTTTGTACTGTAGATCTGATTGGTCGAAGTGGAAATCTAGCACTTTTTTATATGGATGATCTTTCTGTGTCTATTTTGTATGCGGATGAACACATGATTGATATTGAAACCAGAATTGAAAGACATGATATTTTTATGACCTTTGTGTATAGAGGACATGTGGTTAGACGTCGGGACCTAGTTTGGAAACGATTGTCACGTATGAGTACAACCCGGAGTAAAACGTGGTTCATGATTGGAGATTTCAGTGAGATCACTGGAAACCATAAAAAGAGGGGAGGAAGGCGTCGCTTAGAAAACTCTTTTTTTCCTTTCCGAATCATGCTAGAAAATTGTGGGATGCTTGATTTCCCATATAAAGGGAACTCATTTTTGTGGATGGAAAAAAACAATCCGGAAAAGTTAAATGCAAATTAGACAGAGCTGTGGCAAATGAAGAGTGGCACACTTTATTTCCCCATACAAAGAGTGGTACGCTTTATTTATCCATACCGTGGTGGAATACCTACAATTATGGGGGTCAGATCATAGACCGGTTGATAGAACAAAAATCGAGCACCGTCCTTTGTGGTTCATGGACATGGTCCATGATGGTGATCATGTCGACCACCTTGATCCAACCGAGATTTTTCCATCAGATCGTGACATTACTTTGGAACTAGATGAGCTGAGTGAGATAAGTGACACTACTATGGAGCTGGATGAGCTAAGTGACACTAACTTGGAGCTGAATGAGCTAAGTGACACTGAAGAATGAGCTGGTTTAGCTGCTGGATGAAATGAGCCTTTTTCGGCCCACCGAAAAATTCATAACAAATTCAATTTGGGTCCGTTTTACACCAAATTCGACCAGGCTTTTGCTGATGGTCTCATGCCCATTTCTATCAAGAAATATCAACAAAATGAGTCAAAGTTGTGCCTAGGAAAGAGGTATTCAAATTATGGTCAAAAGTCATAGTCCACATTTCGGTTTTCAATAAAAAGTCTTAGTCTTTGTTTGTGTTTTCTATGCTTCTAGTTTTCCACAATTATTTAAGTCCTTCTTTGACTCATTCTACTATAAATATGTACTTCATTTCATGAATAAAATCAGATCATTTTGGAGTTTATTTTTTTTTTCTCTGAGTGAGAGAGAGAGAGAGAGTTCTTAGCTAGTTCATCGGTGTGAACCGGCTATTTTATTTGGTGGTCAGCCAATCATCTTTGTGTGTTATTTGGTGGTTAGCCAACGCACTACATTCGTTCTTTGGTGGTTAGCCTTAGACCGAGGGTATATCAAGAGTCATTCCGCACCTCTTGACGATCCCTTCATTCCATCTCAGTTCCAGAAGTGCCATTGCCTTCTCGGTTCATATCCAACACCCGGCCAAAGCAATCCTCCCGATTTTGGGTCTATCATTTGGTATCAGAGCCCGTTTGGCTGGTTTGTTTTCATTCTTCATTTCATCTTCTCATTTATTCATCATTTTCTTTTCTACATCTTTTTGGATCCGGGCTGTTCTTTTACTCCCTTGTGATCGCCATTTTAAAATAAAAAATCGTTTTAAAAAGAAAAAAAAAACAGAAAAAAAGAAAGTAAAAGTTTTGGCTTGAATCACTTCTGAAGAGAAATCCATGGGAATGGTGGAAGAGAAAGCCTGCTGGCCGAGGAGAAATCCGGCCTTAGGACAGTTAAGGTGGATCCATACAAAAATCTCTTCATCTTTCTTTCTCTTTTCTTTTACCCATAAAAAGTTGTTTTGGTTTTGATTGCTGAATTTTGACTGCCTATCATCCTTTGAACCAGTGGAAATAACTCTGAGTGATCACCTAAAAATCGAGAGCTAAACACGTTGAGAGTGTGAGGATTTTATTTGCTAACTTGGTTGTTAAGTGTTTTCAGGATGTTTGGACTTCTCAAGAAATCAAAACCACAACATGACGTCTACTTTCCTTTTAAAACTGTTTTTGAAAAGGAACAATTGATTTTTGAAAATAAACAGTTTGCTTCTAATGGGTTTAATTTTGTGCAGAAACAAAGGAAAAGACGAAACATGTCCAAAGATGATGAGAAGAGGGTTAGAAGTGGAGATCGTCCCTTCACCAAAGCCAAGAGAAGCAACCGTGATGTACTAGATCAGAACGAACTTCAGACTTATGCCAGCTTGGAGAAAATGTTGCATAAGACAATTCATGTTATCCGTTAACTCAAAAAGAAGGGAAACACCAACAATTCTCCTCCATCAAAACAACAAAGTAATTTTTCTTCTCTTTTAAATTCTGACTTGAAAACCAATGTGTTGTCTTCTGATAAAAATAAAGCTGTGAAACCCACAAGTAAAGCACATTCTACCAGGTGCTTCAAATGCCATAGAATCGGTCATTATGCTAACAAGTGTCAAAAGCAAAGACCGTTGGTGACTTTGGAGAATGAGAACATTGAAACCGAACCAGAAAAGGAAGACCCTTTGCCAATTTTTGATGACTTCACACATGAGCCAATGGAGGGGCTAGATGATAACAAATCCATGGTCATCAAGCTAACCAAGAAGGGTCTTCTTCCATTCAAAAACTGGACCAAACTCAAGGTGAGCATGGTGCTGATTATAATTCTTTTCCTTTTAATGTTTCAGATTTGAGGACAAATCTTTTTGAAGAAGAAGAATATGATAGAACCAAAATCGAGCACCATCATTTTTGATTCATGGACATGGCCCATGATGGTGATCATGTCGACCAGCTTGATCCAACCGAGATTTTTCCATCAGATCGTAACACTACATTGGAGCTAGATGAGCTGAGTGAGATAAGTGACACTACTATGGAGCTGGATGAGCTAAGTGACACTAACTTGGAGCTAAATGAGCTAAGTGACACTGAAGAAGGAGCTGGTTTAGCTGCTGGACGAAATGAGCCTTTTTCGGCCCACCGAAAAATTCATAACAAATTCAGTTTGGGTCCGTTTTACACCAAATTCGACCAGGCCTTTGCTGATGGTCTCATGCCCATTTGCATCAAGAAATATCAACAAAATGAGTCAAATCCGTGCCTAGGAAAGAGGCATTCAAACTCTGGTCAAAAGTCATAGTCCACATTTCGGTTTTCCATAAAAAGTCTTAGTCTTTGTTTGTGTTTTCTATGCTTCTAGTTTTCCACAATTATTTAAGTCTTTCTTTGACTCAATCTACTATAAATATGTACTTCATTTCATGAATAAAATCAGGTCATTATGGAGTCTATTTTTGTTTCTTTTCTCTGAGTGAGAGAGAGAGAGAGAGAGAGAGAGAGTTCTTAGCTAGTTCATCGCTGTGAACCGGCTAGTTGATTTGGTGGTCAGCCAATCATCTTTGTGTGTTATTTGGCGGTTATCCAACGCACTACATCCGTTCTTTGGTGGTTAGCCTTAGACCGAGGGTATATCAATAGTCATTCTGCACCTCTTGACGATCCCTTCATTCCATCTCAGTTCCAGAAGTGCCATTGCCTTCTCGGTTCATATCCAACACTCGGCCAAAGCCATCCTCCCGATTTTGGGTCTATCACCGGTCCTAGCTCAGATTCAATCCAGCGTTCGAAGGACTAAGAAGACTTCAGATTTGACAATAGGTGGGTTGGAAAGCCATGGTTCAAAGAAGTGGATATCTCGGGATGGGGACAGTTTGATGAAATTCCAGTCCAAAATTTTCATCAAAAAGTTACCTCATATCGGAATAAGATTAGTACTTGGAAGAAGAACAATCCAACTAATTCCGATGTTTGATTGAAGAATTGAAAATTAAGGTAGATCTTACTCTAGATGATGACAGTTCTACTACAGAAGTATTGGAGGACTTGAGAAGACAATGATTACGGTCTTTCAAGAAGAAAAAACATTTTTGGGAACAAAAAAAATAGAGACCAGTGGCATAAAGATGGAGGCAGAAACACAAAATCTCATCATGACATTACCAAAAAATTAACAGTCCAGAATCAGATCATAAGTATAAAAGACAAACATGGGAAGTTAGTAGAGACTGAAATCGAGGTGGAGAACGTGGCTGTTCAATACTTTCCAGACATTTTCCTTACCTCTTCGCCGACAGAGCTAGACGCTTCCCTATGCTTTCATTTCTGAAAAGGTGTTGTAATACCCCTTATCCTAGGAGGCAAGTCAACGCGAAGTCAACGACTTGGAATTAACCAAAGATTGATTTGAGATGATATTACAAGATTGGACTAGTGAAGTTCTGTCAAAGAGATTTGAAGAATGGTCGAGAAGAAATAAAAGTTGGTTGAAGAGAAGGAATCAAGTTGTGATATGGTCAAGGTCGAGCATGGAGGATTTTCCAAAGTAAGCCAATCAAGTAAGGCTCAATCCTAATAATCTTTATGGAGTAAGACATTTGGTCAAGCCAGAATCAAGTTTGTTCGAGTGGAACGACAAATGGTCAATAGAGGTTTTGGAGCTGGTCGACACAGAGTATTGATAGCGACCAAAGGACGAAGGTGACTAGTATGATTCCAGGAGTTTAGATATCAATCTAGGAACATTTCCTAAGGTATTTCGAGGCAATAAATGGAGTTTGGTCGAGGCAAAACCAACATGGTTCAGAAGAACGGAGTTTCGGTCGATATGGTCGAAAATGGCTAATCGGGTGAAACGAAAGCCAAATGAAAATGTGCAAGCATGGGATTTGGATTCAATAGAATGTCTAGATGTATTATGGAGTGATTTTAAAGGTCAATTCATGTGAAGAAAAGTCAAGACAAGTCAACAAAAGTCAACGGTTTAGATTGCGCAACGTGGCACCTCCCGATTGGATGGTTGAGATATAGTCACGTGGAGGAATGGATTTCTTTCAATCCACAGCAGGATGTGAAATGAATCAATAGGTTTTATGGTGAATAAATCAAGTTCAAAAGCATCGAGCTATTGGAGACATCAAGATTCTTTTTGTCCAATAAATGGGAACATTTTATCATAGAAAGCAAAGGAGTGAAAAAGGTTTTACAGGATGATTACCATGACATATAAGCTTTATTTAGGACCCATATGGAGTATTGGGTCAGGCTGGAGCAATTGACTGAAGGCTGAAGTGAGTGGAGCAGTCCATTAACCAAAAAGGGTAAAAATACCTTTGTGAGCAAAGGAGGAAACGTGGGGAGAAGGTCATACATGGAAGTGGGCATGAATTGGTGCATTCATCACATGATATAGTCTACATTTAGTAAGGAAAGGAATTCCAGTTCGTGATTTAAGCACATGATGTGCTTTAAAGTGATTTTTTGGCTAAAACTGGGTTTGGTGGAAACATGAACTAGAGAACGAATTTGGAGCTGATATTTGGTACACTTAACCTTTGTAGGATAGTAACTTTTATTATATAAGATCAGAGGAAAATGAATTGTGAGTCATCAAAAACATCCAATGCATGCATGAAAATGGAGCTTTTGTGGTGACACATGGAATGGCACTTTTCAAGGAGGCTGCATGCAAAGTCTGAAGAGAAATACAACCCTTAGGAATTCATTTGAAGAGTTTAAAAACCCTCATAATTCTCTCTCAAGTCTTGCATGTTGTTCTTCTTTGAGAGAGAAATTGCCCAAAACCGATAAAAATCTCTAAGTGTGTGAGGTGAGTGTTGGGAGGCTTTAATGTGGCTGATCCTTAGCCTAGGATTTGGAGTGTAATGCTAGGATGGGTGGTAGTGTGTAAGAGAGTTTTTTATCTGTGAGTGTGGCCTTTTTCCCTTGTGTAAAGACCTAGGTGGGTTCCAGAAATGTTATTTGTGTGTGCTAACCGTGTGTGGTTGCAGGAAAGAGCTTAGACTAGACGGGTATTTAAGCTGATCCGAGAAATGGATTGTGTGTGATAGTATGAATCATGTATTTGATTGTGTGAATGTGTGGTTAAGTTGTTAGCATGCTTGTGTGATTGAATGTGTATTGACTTGCATGCTTGTCTAGATTGTATTAAATCATATGCTTGTTGTAGAAATGAAGTAGCATAGTGATCTAGACTTGATTGGGTGTAGCATGCATTGATTAGAAATTGTGTAGCATGCTTGTCTAGATAATGTGTTTATGTAGCATGGCTTGAATGGATGAGTGGTATCATGTTTATCTAGACATTATGGTGAAATTTCATGGTGATTTGAGTATGAACTCTCCCATGATGGTTGATGTGTTATTTATGCATGAGTGATTGCATAAGTATTGTTTTGTTGTTGTTAATGCATAGATGATTGCATTAGTAGTTGTTAATGCATAGATGATTGCTTAGTAGTTGATAATCCATAGATGATTGCATTAGTTGTAGTAATATTGCATAGGTGTTGCATATTGCTAAGTTGTTAGAATGCATGTGTTGCATTGAGTTGAGTGGTGTAGTCTAGCACCATGTAGGTTGCTATGACTAGTGTGTGTTGAGGTTGCATGTCGAGTCTAGTGTAACCATGTAGGTTAACTAGTACTTGTGTTGCCTATTCGCGGAAAATAGTGCTTGTGTTGAATTGTGTACTCTATGTGAGTAGGACATGCAATCTGGTTGTGACCCTGGTGGTATCTTGCTTGTGATGCGATTCTCCAGTTGTGTTTTAAGTTGTGTGCTTAAACGGAGCAGAAGTGGAGAAGAAGATTATAGGCCTCCGTATTGCTAGAGCAAGCCCGAGGAACTCTCATCTTTTTCTCTTTTGCAAGGCGGAATTAAGCCAATGCAAAGAGATCATGGACATTCTAAACATATATTGGAAGGCATTAGGACAAAGACTAAATGCGTCTTAATCCTCGGTGTTTTTTGGAAACCGAGTAGATTATTCTCGAAAACAAGATATAAAAGATGTCTTAGGCTTCTCCTATGAAGGAGACATGTGAATGTACCTTGGATTACCTAAACAAATTTGTGGCCCGAAGATGAAAGTGTTCTCTTTTGTACAAGATCGGCTCAATGGACAAACCAACACTTGGTCATCGAGACTCCTCTGCAAAGGAGGAAAAAAAGTTCAAATTAAATTTGTGGCTCAAGTAGTCCCAACATTTGTAATGTCGTGCCACTTGCTTCCACAAGGAATTATTAATAAACTAAAAAGCATAAATTCAAATTTTTGGTTGAGTTCAAAGCAAAACAGCACAGGTTGACATTGGATAGTATGGGACGAGATCTGTACCCCTAAGAATTCGGGGGAGACTAGGTTTTCGAGATCTTCATAACTTCAATATAGCGCTTCTTGCAAAATAATTATGGAGAGTAATTCATTACCCGAACTCTTTATTGACATGTGTTCTAAAAGGAAGGTACTACAATCACTCATCCCCCTTGGAAGATCGACGAACTCACCATCTTATGGACGGCGTAGTATCATGGCAATAAAACCTCTACTTTTTTCGGGTTTACGGAAAACAATTGGGAAGGATCGAGATACGAGAGTTTTGAGTAAGCATTGGGTTCCTGACTTAGTAGCTCGACCACCTAGATATGCTGACCACATTGTTTATAAACTCCTCCAACTTCTTGTTCAGTCTTTTATTAGAAATGATACCAATGAGTGGGATATCCAACTTTTACGGGATTTCTTCTAGTCAGAGGATATTATGTTGGTAGTAGTTTACTAGGGTTAAATCTTCCCGCTCTTTTGCTCTGGATGGATATGTTTGGAACTACACAAAAAAATGACTAAAATATATATAAATTGTTATTAATTACGTTTGTCTGACCAATAGTATTTGAGATAAATAAAATTATTTATAAAATTAATGCAGTTTACAATTAATTTTTAATTAAAAATCAATATAATTTGCACTAGAATTGTAAAGTGACAGTTTTTGTGTAACGAGAAAAAAAGTTATAATGATATTTATTATGCTATGAAAGGGATAGAATATTACTTTAATTTGTGGAGAAAAAGTCAATGTCTGAAGGATCATGAGTTAAACACATAAAAAAAATATTATGTCAAACAAAAAACGCGAAAAACCGCTCTTTAAATGTCAAAACAAAAAACATTTGCTTATATCTATACGCAAACAGGGCGTATGTTTGTCTTTCAATAGCAAACTAACAATTGCAGGGTCGATCCGTGGTATGTTAATTTATTAAGAAAACAAAATAAATATTAAGAATTATATAAGAATGTACGTTACCCTCTAAATCTCAGCACCGCTCTTCAACAAATAAATTTTAATGGATAAAAGTGATTTATAGTTGATCGTTAACAATTAATTTGTGTTTTTCACTACTGGTGATGAAAAAGGAAATGATATACGTAAAATTGTGTTGGAAAAGCGTAACAACCATGAAATTCAGGGGAAGGTTGAGTTACTTGCGTAGTTTGATGCTTTTCTTACACTGATTGACTCATGCACATTCGTGTATCCCCTTCCGCTAGTGTTTGACGGTCACAGAGCCGGTTCAGAGAGCAAGCCACCCAAGCAATGGATTAGAGCATTCAAATTAGTGGGGTATAAATTTTTTAAAAAAAAAATTAATTGTATCTATAAATAAATAAATCTCATAGGTTTTTTTATTAAAATATAATTTACTAGGCATTTTTAGTTAGAATAAATTTTGTTAAAGCTCTAGTTCTAATTTCTCTTGAATTTGTATGTTTGATGACAAAAAAAAATCTCTTGAATTTAGATTTGAACAATTGCAAAATTATGATTTTTTTGGATTTTTGTTTAATTTTTTAAAAGTTAATAGATGAAAATGAAGATATTTTGAGGACATCATGTTTGAATCTGAAAGTTTCTTTAAAGAATGTTACTCTTTCATATATAATTGGTGATGATTTATTTTAAAAACTAAAGACTCTTCGATAATCAATGTCCGAAAAAATTTGAAACACATAAATTATTTATCGTATATTGTTGACCATTTAGGTGTAGTCGCCACAGCTGAGAAAAGTTTTTCGAAATTAATGCTAATAAATATTTATTTCCGGTCTTCCACGAAACAAAAAAAATAAATGAGTTAGTTATATTTATCAATTGAATGCTTATGATTTTACGACTTGACTATATGATTCTAATAGATGATTTTGTAAAAAAATGTAAGTAAAACTATATTTTTAACAATAAGTGTATATAATATCACTGTTTTTATAAACATATTGTAGGTTTTGATTTTTTTTTAATGATATCTACGTTATTTTCTTCTATTTTGCGATATTGATAAATCTGCACAAAGGTATAATTTTAATTTTTGATTGGACCAGTATCAAAAGTTAGTCCGGCACTGGACAGTTGTCACATGTCAACTACTCAATATAATGCGACAGTTTCGGACGTGATGGAATCATACAATAATGCGAATTATGTATATCACTTTGTTCTAAATTTGTTTCTTATACTCCCTCCGTTTTTGAAAATAAATTTTTCTAAACAAATCATGCATATTAAAAAAAAATCACTGTTTTCAATTAAATTTTTTATTTATATTTATTATACACTTTTTAATAAATATAAATCAATAATATTTAGTCAATTCAAATGTTTTCAATTAATATATCTTAAAAGTATTCAAAAGTATCTTAAAACTATAGAAAATCTTATTTTATAAAACAAAAATAAAATCTAAAAAAAATATTTTCAGGAACGGAGGTAGTAATATATTTTCCAGTGTTTTCTTTTCATTTGGTTAATACAAGAGTATGATGAATGTCTCGTGTATTAGGTGGAATAAAACCTTTGTGCGACCAAAACGAGTTAACACACCACTCGAAATCCAAATCATAATTACATATAGAGAAATGTGAAATAAGGAAAGAGATAAAAAAAAAAGAATGAGGGAGGCCTTGAGAGATGTCTGGTGCTCAGTGTTCCGTCTTCCGAAGAGATGTCTTGAAACTATTGAGAGCATGTGCAGCGCTTTCCTCTGGTCTGGTTCGCCAAACTCCACCACCAGAGCTAAAGTAGCATGGGAAGATGTATGTAAGACCTTGGTATACGATGTATGGCTGACTCATCTCGGGTTTTTGCTTTAAGTCTGATATGGAGATTACTTCTGGGTTGCGTGGACCAGAAGAAACCTCTTGCGGAATCGTTGTTTCTGGGATGTTAGTGATAAATCAGCGGGATCATGGATATGGCGCAAACTCCTAAAGCTTCGGCAGCAGGCTGCGACGTTTCTGCGATCTGAGATTCATAACGGTAAAGATACTCTCTTCGGGTTTGACAATTGGCTGGATATGGGCAAGCTGATTGATATTGCAGGAGCATCAGGTACTCAAGTCATGGGCATCCAACGCTATGCAACGGTTGCGTCTGCAGCCTCGTCTGGTAGGTGGAACTTAAGGCGATGTCGTAGTAATCACCTACGGGCGATGATTACTCGTATCAACTCAGTACCACCGCCGGTAGAGGAGGCAGGCTGTGACTGTTTGCTCTGGCGTCATGGGGAAAATGACTACAAATGTTGGTTCTCTTCGAAGAACACTTGGAATCAGGTAAGAAGACAAGGCAGTATAGTGGAATGGAGCAAGCTGATCTGGTTCTCACAAGCTGTTCCCCGCTACTCTTTCATTGCGTGGCTGGCTCTCCGCAACAGACTCTCGACTGGTGATCGTACTCAAGTATGGGGTGAGCATCAGTCTTTTCGGTTATGTGGTGAGCCAAACGAATCCCGCGACCACCTCTTTTTCGCATGTCCATATTCATACACGATTTAGACAGAGCTCACAGGCTCTCTTCTACCTAGGCCAAGCCCAGACTGGAGCATCACGGTTACAACACTGTTGTCGCCTCGCAGGTCTACCATTGATTCATGTCTTCTTCGACTATCCTTCCAGGCTGTAATCCATAGTATATGGAGGGAAAGGAACAGCAGGAAGCACACGGGTGCTCACCGTACCGCTCAACAACTCACGAAGTTTATAGACAAGACAATACGCAACCGCATCTCCTCTCTTCGTTCTAGAAACGCAGGGAACTGCAGTAGCTTGATGATTCGCTGGATGGGAAGAAATTGATATTTTGCTGTTTCTTTCTTAAAAGCTGATGTTGTTCTCAGATTTCCGAACTCTTTGTATTGTAAACTTTTTTTCTTTTGTTGATAAATAAATTTAACATTTCAACAAAAAAAAAGATAAAAAAAAAAGACAACATTGTTGAATATATCACAAGCCACATATTAAACCAGTATGTGCTACTTGCTAGGGTGGTTCATCATTTCGTTTTGCACGCTTTGACACACTGCCTTCTATGCTAATCTTTCTCCCTTTCATCAGCTTTTGAACCCTTTCTCCAATATCTTTCCCAAAATTCAAAACAACCACAACCGATTAATCATCTTTGAATCTTGAAAGCAAAAAAAATATTCTTGTAATATATTGATTGAGTTGAAAACTTACTTGTCTTTGGAGAGACATTTGGATGAAGGGCAAAAGATGTGTTTGACGTTGCAAAGAACATGAGATACATCAAAGTTATTAACCAAACCACAGCTTTATTCATTTTTGTTTCCTTATCTATAGTATGAGTTTCTTATATATATATATATATGTATATATATATATATATATATGTGCGGATTGACGTTAAGAAACTCATACTATAGATATATATATATATATATATATATTTGGATCATGGAACAATGAGAGCCCATTTTAGGTAACTAGGTTAGCGTTTACTTTTTGTTTTAAAATTAGGGAAGCTGGACTGCTGAAGAAACAAACATAAATTCAAAAGAAATTAGGGAACCTAGCATATGTTGATTCCAAGTGCTGATAGGTTAACTAGACTAGCTTGCCACCTTTAAGGAGAAATTCTTTCAAAGTATATAGGAGTTCGAGAACCAACGGCGGAAAATGGCCAATTAACCAGCCTTAATCAGTGAAAGGCCTTTAGATTAAAAATGTCAAAAAATCTTTAAAAACATCAGTAACAAAGTCTCACACATCTATATTAGTAGAAGTATCTTTAGTTTTGTTTGACAACATGAATTGCAGAATTAAAAAGATTAAAATGATGTTTGGACATAAAGATAACATCTATCTTGAACTTATAGAATTAAAATGTTACTATAGAATTGAGCCATATTCTGTATTGTGAACTATTTTGATAACTAGATTATTTATTGGGTCATTGTAATTATTGGTAGATTATTATAGTTATTGGTATTTATAGTTTATATATAATAGAGGTAAAAATATATTTCTCTCAGACAAGATTTGTTGTCCATTAATACGATATATATGTTATTATTAATTTAAAAATTAAAATATTCTACATTATGGTTACAATATCAAAACTATAAAAAAATAACTGTTACTATATAATTAGGTCACATTAATTAATTTGCTATTATAATCCATTTTGATAACTAGATCATTTATTGGATCATTGTAATTATTGGTTGTTTATTATAGTTATTGGTATTTATAGTTTATATATAACATAGATAAAAATATATTTCTCTTAAACAAAATTTGTAGTCCATTGATACGATATATATGTCAGTATTAGTTTAACAATTACGTTTATTTTATTAAATGTTGTTTGGACACAAGTATAACATCTATCTTGGGCTTATAGAATTAAATTGTTACTATAGAATTGGGCCATATTTGGTATTATAAACCATTTTGATAACTAGATTATTTATTAGGTCATTGTAATTATTGGTAGATTATTATAGTTTTGGTATTTATAGTTTATCTATAATACATGTAAAATATATTTCTCTCAAACAATATTTGTTGTCCATTAATACTATATATATGTCATTATTAATTTAAAATTATTTTTTTCTACATTATGGTTACAATATCAAATAAACTATAAAAAAATTAAACTGTTACTATAGAATTGGGTCACATTAATTAATTTTTTATTATGATCCATTTTGATAACTAGATCATTTATTGAGTTATTGTAATTATTGGTTATTTATTATAGTTATTGGTATTTATTGTTTATATATAATACATAGATAAAAATATATTTCTCTCAAAGAAGATTTGTTGTCCATTAATATGATAGATATGTCAGTATTAATTTAAAATTTATATTTTTCTATATTATGGTTACAATATCAAATAAAAAATAAAAAATATATATATACTAAAGTATTAATATTTTTTCGTGTTACAAATATATTAAATATAATAACAATCATATGATAGCAAAGAACGTGGACCATGCTTTATAAAATCCAATAATTTCCAAATTGGTATAAATTGATGATATTTTTACAAGTTAAAGCAAACACCCCGCCCAGTCGGACGGGTCAAGATCTAGTATTCATTAAATCACTAGTCACACGGTAGAGGCATTAGAATACTCGGTTTGATCCAGTCTGTTTTTGTTGTTGTTTTAGTAGTTTGAGTAAAACATTTTAGAATATAGTTTGGTTTAAAATTAAATATGTTCAAATTTCAGATTTAAGATAGAAGATAATTTGTTTGGGTTGATTCTTTTTTTTTTATTAGCTCAAAGGGAAGGTGGGGGTATTGAATATGAAACTTTGAAGTGATTTGATTTTTAATCAGTCTCTAGATGATTATGGAGAATTTGAGAATTTGATGTTATTTTTTATAAAATAACTATAAAATCTCATCTAAAACTATGAGATTTGGATTTTTATTTTTATAAAGAAGAAATACTCTCAAAATTGACAAATAGTTGACACTAAAAAACACTATATAAACACTTAAAACACATTAAAATCTCTAATTTAAATTATGTTCAATAACATTGGATTTCAGAGTATTTTATGAAATGACAAATTTTCAATAACACTAAATTTTAAAGTGTTTTTTTAAATCTATATTTGAATAATATATTTTTCATATTAATACAAATCAATCTCAAACTCCTAGTTGAATACAAGTTTTGGTTGAGTTATTTCGCTCAAATTATCTAACCTATCTTAAAACCCCAAATTTAATTTTGCAAAAACTATCCAAACAAATTTTTCAGACTATTTAAATATTCAAACAATCTGAACATTTTTTTGTAGTTTATGTTATATTAAGATCACTTTCGTCCATAAATTTTCTAACAAATATTCTTAAACATAATAAAATATAATTTATAAATACAAAACACTGATAAATGTAAGTACTTTAAATTTTGATATACACATGCACAAATATTTCATATAAAATATTTTGAATGAATATTTCAAAAATTAAGATACCAACATATGGTTTTCTTATTTTTATATTTATTATATATTGATATCAACATATTTATTATATATCGATTCAAAGTTTATTTTCAACAACCAATACTAGAACATCGTTAGTTACCAATTTTGTATACAAAATCGTAGTTAAGTCTGTGTTTAATTGCTGACAAAAAAAAATTCTTATTATATATTAAGAACTCTAAAGATCTTATGGGTGTAAATGTTGTAACATCGGTTGATGATCCTGGCAAAGGTTAAAAAGCCTGACTTGATGTTACATAAAATCTTAAAAGAAATCATTAATTTTTATTTAAGTCAATTTAATCTCTAAAATTTTAAAATATACCTTTTAATCTTTTTTATGTTGACTATGCCGTTTTGGATACATAAAATATCAACATTAAATCGATTTTAACAATTGAATTTTTGTGTAAATAAAACGGTTTAGTTAACAAAAAATAAAGTTTAAATGAATAATTTTGAAAATTTAGATTTTGAAATGGCTTAAAGAAAATTTATGTTTTTTATTCATTTATAAAATCTAATTTTTTACTATTTGATTAAAAAATTAACAATCTTTCCTTTTTAGACCAAAAAATTCTAATTATTTTTCTTAGTTACTTCTTTTTTACTAATTGAGTTTATATTTACACTTAAAGACACATCTCACATGTGACACACATATTTGATATGGTTTGTCTCTTATACCCTTAGACTAAACTAACTACACACAATTGTTTTTATTGAGTTATTCTCATTTTTCATATATATAAAATAATTACAATTGATACAGTAAATTGTAATTCTTTTTTCTTCACATTTTAACATCCACTTTCATATATATATTTTATATATTTTAAAAATTATATAAAAATATTTAAACATAAAAATTGTGGACGTGGATTGCAAGATGTGGAGACACTTCTCTGTTTTCTTTTTTTTTGGTTATATAGATTTGTATAACCAAAACCCTCATAAAAATATTTTGAAGATAAATTCATGTTAATAAAATAACTCATGTTAACAAAAGAGACATAGAAGTCATGTAGACATGGAATCATGTCCACAGAGATTCATGTGGACAAGAGAAGAAAAGAAACTCAACGTGGATGGATTCATTATGTATAAAAGCATAGTGGATGAGAACTTTATGGATAACTATCATGGATGCAAGTGTTGTTTATAATCTCATCACATTTGATTTGCTTTTCCAGAACTTGAAAATCAATAACTATTTACACAGATCATGTCCACACTGACGTTGTTCATATGGGTAGATAATCACATTACACATGCATCTTCTCAACCAGTGGCGGAGGGAGAAATTTGTTTTTACCAGGGTCAAACTGATGATACAAATATCTTACAAGGGTCATAAGCTAACTTCATCATACAGTTCCACAAAACATACATGAAAATTTTTTATTTTTCAATATTTCACATGGGTCATATGACCCACGTGATTGTATACTGCCTCCACCACTGTTCTCAACAATGCTATATTGTGTATACTAGCATTGCTCATCCATTCAACATGCATGAAAATATTCCTATGTTCTTTCAAAAACCCGTCCACAAAAATAGAATGCCATCCACAATTATTTTCTTATATACTACTTATCCATCCACAAATATTTTTTTAGTATCTCTGTCCACAATTGTTAAGTCCACAATTCATTTATATTATATAATTCATCATACACCATCACGTAATTCAATTTTGAAAGGCTGTGATTTTTAAAATATCAAAACATATATAATATAGATCTCAAAATGTAGAAGAAAAAAATTATAATTATTTATGCTCATTAAATATTTATATTTATAAATTACAATATGGAATAATAACAATAGTAAACAAATTAGAAAATAAAATTAAAGTAAAACAAATCACATGCCATGTAACTGACACCTCTTTTTGCTTCATCCATTTTTGCTTCATAAATTAATTGAGTGTCTCTTTGAAGGATATCAATGTCCAATAGCACACAGATAATGCCAAGAAAAAGTGTCTCACATGTGCTATGTGTCTCTGAATGAAAGAGAAAGACATAATGTGTCCCTCATCGTAATCAACTCAAAATAGCTTGGTCAAAAAATTAAATAGGCAATTTTTTTTAAAAAAAAGATGAATATGTTTTTGCTTGGTTTTTGAAATCTAAGTTTTTACCATCATTGTCTCTTCTAGACCAGAAAATCTAATTATTTTAACTTAATTACTTCTCAAAATTATATTTTGAATCCGTTATTCATATCAAATATTACCCAGAAAATACTCTGATTAGCGATTTTATGTTACGAAGATGAGATTATCAATATTAATATCCCCTATAAATTAATCAAGAATCATTTAAAATTTGCAATCTATATTTTGTACTAATTACAAAAGAGACTTAATGATATGTCTTTAATTAGGATATCAATTTGAATTACATGACAGCATAAGAATCAATTGAATAATTTGTAGGTCCAAAATTTAATTGCTAAGGAACTTTATATTAACCTGAAATATAAGAATCATGTATTTCTTTCTTTAAATAAAAGCTACGGTATTACCGAATATGATTAACATATATGACAATTAGTTATTATGAATAATAAATATTTATAACAATTTTTGTATCCTTTCTCATTTTTGTTTAGTTTTATATTATTAAAATAAATTAAACAGTTACATTAACCATATAATAAAAATTTTAGATTTTTTCTTATAAGTTATATTATGATTTTTAAATGACTATAAATTACAAAAATGTTCAAAATCCCACTTTAAAAATTTTGTGATCAATGGCTTAATTGTTTTAACAAGATACAAATGATCATAAAATCGTATTTATATGAATTTTATTTAATAGAATATATATATTAATATCGTTTAATTAATCTATGTACCATTTAAAATACATAATCTGAAATTTGCATTGAAAAATTACTAATACCTTGATATTTTAATTTTTAAATTTGCATCGAAAAATATAACATCGAAATATTTGGGATAAATGGTTTAAATTTTTTGTTACATCAAATATAAAAATGTTAATAAACCATATGAGTAGGAAGTCTCATTAATAAATATTTATATTAAATATATAATATATTTTTATTCAATATCATTGAAATTTAATTATATACCATACACAATAAAATAAAATGATTATTTTGATTTATTTACCATAAAAATATTGTAAATAAACAAGAGTTATTATTTTGATTTGTGTGATTACTCTAATCTCCTATATATTAATTGAGAAAAATTTATTATTCTAGCAAGTGTAAGGTTTTATTAATTAATATAGTTCGAAGATCTTACATGAGATCAATAAAAAGAAGATTATTTAGAAATTATTGAAATCACCTAACGAGAATATGGATTACACAACAAATTTATTTTCCTAACCTTAATCCCCATTTCTGTTCGTCACAATACCGACAAAAATATATGAAAGTGTTGATTGACAATCTGAAATGATAATGTTTCTTAAGTTCAGAAATGATAATGTTTCTTAAGTTCAGCCAATTGTTTTCCTTAAATGGGTCTATAAAAGTTTTTAATGATTAACTAAATGGACCGCGTACATAATGAAATATGCTTTGGTTTAAAAATTGTTGCATACCTAAATTCAATATGAACCATCATCATTTTTTAAAAAACATTTTGTTACAATAAAAATATAAGGTTGGAAAAAAAATTCAAATCCAAAAAACAAACCAAACCCTATCAAAAGAATAGTACTGAACTTTAACCAAAATTGGTTACATATCCGAATGAGTTGAAAATTTTGGTATCTAGAGAATTAGAACCGAACATAATCCGAACCGTAATATTTCGGGTATACAAATATATCCGAAACAGATTTATATACTTAAATATATTCATTATTTTAAATATCTTATTATATAAAGCTTGGTTGTTCAAAGTTACTAATTAACACGATCGCGACACATGGCAATTATAACTTTAAAATTGTGACATGTGTTTAATAATAATTTTTATATAAATAGTTAATTAATAGTATTTTTCCTTTTTAAGTTTAAACAAAATATTGTAAACAAAAAACAATTTCGTGCAAACAATTATTTAATATTATTTTCCTTTTTATGTCCAAGAAATAGAAAATTGTAAAAGTTATACGAAAATAATTTTCTCTTTTAAAAAAAAATTATAATTATAATAGTTATTTAATACTCCCTCCGTTTCATATTATTTGTCGTTCTAAGTCTTTGCACACAGATTAAGAAAACATTTAATTTTACATATTTCCAAAATAAAAATACTATTACCAATACACATCAACCAATATAAAAATAGAATAGAGAATGTTTTCAATAAATTTTGCATTGAAAACCGAAAACGACACTTATTTTGAAACAAAAAATTTGCTCTAGAACGACTTATAATTTGAAACGGAGGGAGTAGTATTTTTCCTTTTTAAGTTTTATACAAAATATTCTTAACGAAAAAAAAATTATACTAATAATTATTTAATAGTACGCTTCCTTTTTTAAATAATAAAAACTAAAATTGTATAAGCTATATGAAAATAATTTTCCTTTTCAATAATTCTAAGTTTTCTTTTTTTATTAAATCATGAAAAATAGAATTATGAAAGAAATAGTAGTTTAATTTTTTTTCTAACTGAATCATTAAAACCTGAGAATACAAAAGATTATATAATTTTTTTTAAAAAAGAATCTAAATATTTTCCACTTATTAAAATTCTAAGCAAAAGAGAGTTGTACAAAAAAATTCTTACTTTTCTATACTAAAAAGAATTCTATACTAATAATTATTTAATAGTAAGTTTCTTTTTTTAAATAATAAAAAAATAAAATTGTATAAGCTGTATGAGCATAAATTTTCTTTTAAATAAATTCTAATTTTCCTTTCCTAAAATCAGGACAATACAAAATTGTGAAAGAAAATAGTATTTTTTTAAATGGATTATAAAAACCTGAGAATACAACTGATTATTTTATAATAAATCTAAGTAGTTTTCCTTATTAAAATTCTAAGCAAAAGAGAGTTGTAAAAATAATCTTATTTTTTTTTTTTGTCATCAACCCAACTAAGCCTAGATCAATTGGAGAGCAGACGAGCCGATCCTCCTAGGAGTATCTCCATCTGTCTGGGTCTGATCTATGTGGGAAAAGAGGTATCCTCTGGACCGTGCACTCTTGGCTAGGGCATCCGCTCGCTCGTTCCGGCTTCTCGGAATATGAGAGATACTCACATCCTCAAAGTCTCCCTGGAGCTTTTGGAATTCCTCTATGTCAGTCGCGAAGGCTGGCCAGTCCGACGGGTTGGCCATCATCTCCACGAGGTCCCTACAATCCGTTTCAAACCGTACGGATCTCATCCTCATGTCTCGCAGGCAGGTGGCCGCCCATAGTAATCCTTCCATCTCCGCATGGAGAGCCGAAAGACTCCTATGACAAGCACGTAACCCAAGATGTTCTCTGTCCAATCCATCCTTAAAACACCAGCCTAAGCCACTGACCCTGCCATTTTTGATCCATGAGGCATCAATTTGGCAGACAGGGATTCGGGGTATCCAAGGAGGCACCGTCTCAGTATCCGGGGATCTCGGATCAGCATAGTCGTCGATGTTTGACCTTATTATTTCCTATGATTAGCTAATTTTCTACGGAAGTCCCATAGTTCATGTTTGACTAAGGATTAATGTTTTTACACTATGTGGTCCAGATTTTGAGTTTCAGAGAAAGCGAATTGGAGTATCAAATTGTGGTACGACATGTACTACACATTATTTTCATAACCAGTTATTCACACAATTAAGATTGAGAAACATGGTCTTTAGCACACACATATCACAAGAATCAAAGCAGTATCAAACTGCATAAAGTATTAATAGTTTCATTACCTCTAATTGCATGATAAAAATGTTGATCCATAATGTTATCTATTAAACATCAAATATTATCAATTCACCTATATATTTGTATCTATATTCTCTTTATAAAATAGAGAAATTATATTATAGAGATGGATTTGCTTCAATTTGTGATTATGCAATAGAGTTCTTTTATTTTTAGAGAAAAATATAGAGATATAGTATTTTTTGTTTATATTGCAGAATCATACAATAGAAATGGAGAGATTCACATTTATAATAGAATTTATTTTATGAGAAAAGATAGAGAAATATATAGAGCTAATGAGAACTGAAGATATTTTAAAGATGAATAAACCATACAAACAAAAATATATAAATGCTAACGATTGCACAAAAAAGTTCGAGATCCTACGATGACAACACAAAACATTACTAAATTGACATGAAAGCATTATAATATGTTTGAACAAGAATAATAATATAGAAAACTAATACAAACATGCATTAAATTAAAAGCTTAAGAAAGTGTATGACGTTATCATAAACTCAATTGGCTTGATTCAACTGTTAAATTCTTTATATTTTGTTTTATTTCATATTTCTTTATGTTGAGTTAGATTTGAATTTTTCGGGAATAGCTCTTTTTCTAACTTTATGTATAAAGTTGCTAATAAGTGACTTCACTTATGCGCCATGATTGTTAAAATATGAGTACTAACCAAAATTTATATAAAAAATTAATTATTATACCTTGAATAATTTTCACACAGTATATAAAAAATCATATAATGAATTAAAATATTAATCAAAATCCGTGCAACGCACGGGTCCATATCTAGTAATATATAAAAGAAAATACAAAAATATAAGATGATTCTAAGTTGTCCAAAATACTTGGAAATATATACATATAGTTATAAGTACATGTTTAAAATAGCTAAACGATACTTAAAATACCTAAAATACTTAAAATAGCTATTGATTTTTTATCCAAATATTTAAGTTAAACCAATTTTTATGTTAAGTTTAGGTTTTTTGGCATTAATTATTCAAATTTATATGTTATATATTATTTTTATATTTATAGTTTGAAAAACTTAAACTATATATAAACTTTGGTTTTTTTTTAAAAAAGTTATCTGAACTCAAACTCGAATCAAATCCACAAAAATCCAAACAGAACCAAACCTGCAACGATTCAAATCCAACCGAATGAATGAAATGGTACTTGAATGTCCACCTTTAATCAAATGTAAAAAAAAGTTATTGATAACAAAATGTTTATTATTTATAGTATTTAAATACAATGTATTTAAAAAAATTTACTCTACACAGAACGCGAATTATCATCTAGTGCCAAGATTATTAGTCCAACAAAACTCCATTTTGTGAGATGCCTGTAAGGTTGTTCCACAAACATCAATGACAATCTTAATTTTAGATTTTGTAATGACTTTGGTTTTGTCTTTGCAGATATAAGTTTGATATTATATATTGCATATGCAATCAGTCTTAGATTGTTTAGTTGTTGGTTTGACAACAGTCATGTTCTTCTAGTGAACGCCCAACTAGCAGCAGCAACAAAGAAAATACACTGCAAAGGAAGCAAATTTAACACCATAAAAAAATAAAATGACCGCTAGTAAATTGCCAGAAGTAAAAATACAAGTAGCGATTGTCGCTGGAGTATTAAGCGTTTTTCTGTTCCTCACAAACAGTCGAAATGGTAAAAAAAAAACAGGCTAGCGTTGTTTTATCAATGTTGAACTTTGATGTGTTTTGCCGTGGTTTTTGACCGCTTCCACTGGTTTCGGCGTTCGCACGAAGAACACATCAAACGAATCTAAATCATCTTCGTCTTTATAATGAATGTTTTGTTAAATCCATACACTATATAACGAAGAAAAATGTAAACTAAAATATAAAAATACATATTTAAAAAAAAAGAAATTATTAAGCAAAAATAATTTGATTTTTCTTAGATATAGAAAATGTTAACTATCAAAAATGTTAGTTATGTACGTATTTAAAATGACTTTGATAAATAAAAATTTGAAATGGACACAAATTTTGAAGTTAAAACTTAAAAAGGATTATTTAGTCATTTTGTGTAAGTTTGGGATTTGCTTTGGCAATTTTCCCTTCAATGTTTGGGACAATTCATATCCCAATCGGGTAATAAGCGAAGCTCCGCAACCAAACAATATCTCCCGAACCCTTATCTCACCAAGGAACATCATTAAAATTCACCAACTCAGGATTTGGCCGAAGACAGACAGCAATGGCGAAGAAGAAAGAGCTCTTATCCAAAGCCCCCTGGAGAGGCGACGACGATGACTCCGATAAATTCAGCGGCGCAAAGCTCAAGGTCACCAAGGAGTCTGACGGTATGTCGAAGATGCACGTCCCTAGCCGTGGAACCGATAAGGGTAGTCTCGCCGATGACGATGATTCCCTTGAAATCGATCCTCAGCTTCGATACAGCTTCAATCGAAACTATCAGGTCTCTCTCTTCAAAAAGATACCTCTTTTAATATTGTTGAGAATAGCATTTAGGTTGCTTGTAAAAATCTGATTAAGTCTTTTATTACGCAGTTCCTGCAAA
Organism: Raphanus sativus; assembly: GCF_000801105.2. Taxonomy (NCBI): domain Eukaryota; kingdom Viridiplantae; phylum Streptophyta; class Magnoliopsida; order Brassicales; family Brassicaceae; genus Raphanus; species Raphanus sativus. The sequence goes on from NC_079511.1 coordinate 16,112,310, forward strand.
GAGTGTTCACTGTAGACACTTTGGTGAAGCCTCTTCCTCCTACCATGGCTTACAATGTCTCTCGCAACTTGAGCTTCTTCACCCGCATTTTCACTCAGTTCTTTGGTGAGACTTTTTTAGTCAAAGTGTTTTCTTTTTCATGCGATAGATAGAAGAACTAGTGATCAACGAACCTTGTTTTTTACTGGTGTGCAGATCCTGAAGGCATTGCAAATGCACAGAAGTCTCTTGGGTTGGGACAGGAAGACAAAGCTCGCCGTGTGAGTTGAGATTTGAATAGACGCTGCGTTCTTGTTATGTTGTTTAAAATAAAGATAATTTGTATCCTTTTTTTTTCAAAGTACGATGAAGATTCCAAGTTAAGCACTAGACTTTAACTGTGTCGCTAGCTTAGTTCCATTTACCACAACAGTTTTTTTTTTAAATGTTTAGAATGATCTTAGGCTAACCTATCGCCATGCCAAAACTGGAAAAGACCCAAGGCAAATAAAAACCAATCTCAAACTCAAATTCGTCCAGCATGACAGATTCACATGCAAATGCGTCTTTAGTTACAACACACTAAGTCTTTCATTATAGAAAAAACCATAAATAAGTGAAGCAGAGATATGTCAATCACAGATTGATGCACTTTCCAAGTTTTTTCTGGAGTTCCTTTGTTTCTTTCTCTGCTTTCTCCAGATTCTCTCTCAGCTTCTTTATCTCATCGCTCGACCGTTTCTGAGCTTCATTTGCCCTCTTCTCCGCTTCAAGTCTTGCTGCTTGTTCTTCACCTAGCTGCTTCTCCAGCCTCTTTGCCGTTTCTCTCAGCTTTGTCTCCACCTGGACAACAACAACAAAAACAAAACAGAGAACTGGTGTTAAGGAACATAGCTTTCTAGCTCAGGACCATATGGTTAAGGAATCATGCAAGACATTTTGCAAGTTCAACAATTTATATGGTTATGTTATGGGGATCATAGATTAACACTGTATTTAAAGACTGATAAATAGAATTACCATATCTGTGATACGATTAAGCTGTCGGTCATATGATATCTCTATTTGCTTCTTGAGCTCAGATATCTCATCCTTTGAATAACCCTTGAGCGATTCAACCTCCTTCTTCTGGTCACGTAGCTTGATAGCTTCTTCCTGAGAAAGCAATGATAATAAGTATTATGTGCTTCAAAATAGATTAAACATTATAATCAACGGTTTCACCTGAAGTTCATGGAACAATTCATCTGTAAACGGTTTTCCATTGTTCTTTCTGGAGATGGAATCAACATGTGAGAGGAGCTTCTGAACTTGCGCAGCTTTCTTGCGCTTATCCTTAGTCTTGTTATCAAACAGTACCATTCGATTGTCACATAGCTCAAGCATCTCCTGCAAACCACACAATTCAAAGTAAGCTGATAATTCCTTTTTGAATGAGGGACAAAGACACTGACTTTCAGAAACTCAGGGCAAGCCTGAGCCAAATACTCCTCCAACGTCTCTTCATTCTCTTCCAGCTCATCACCACCAGTGAACACAATGATCATATAATCAGCGATTTTACTACCAAACAGAGTTTGCAAGTGATAGAGAGCAGATTTCTCCTCCTCGGAAAGCCGACCCCTCACAGAGAACACCAACAGAACAGCATGGATCCCATCTTCAGCCAAAGTCATGCATCTCACAATTTCTTTACAGATAAAAGCAGCTGCCATCGACACATCAAACAGACCTGCAAAAAGATGTTAAGATAAGCCTCACATAGCAGATTCAAACTGTAAACACGACTTGACTTAAAAGGAGTAACAATTAGGGTTACCAGGAGTATCAACGACATTGATGACCTGGCCATCATCTTGAGTAACTCTATGTGACTCGCATGTGGTTGTCACTCCTAGAGTACTAACTCTCGACCTAAAGGCTTTTGTCCCAAGGATGCTGTTCCCTGTTGCACTCTTTCCGTTTCCAGTACGGCCCACAAGAACTAGGGTTCGAGTAGGGTTTGAGGAAGAAGCAAATTCCCAATCATCTTCCATCAAATCTCCACCCATCTTCAACAAACTCATATACCCTTCCTGCAAAACAAAACAAAAATACAAATAAATAATTGTTGATCGCTTAAAGGGTTGATGACCTAGTAAAGTTCTGATCTTGACAAGAATAAAAAAAACAAAGACAAGTTTACACAGTAAGATGATCAGGTTTTCAACAGAATATTACTTGCTTGCAGAGAGAGGAACTAAAACTCAAAGACAGAACAGAACTAGAACTAATCAACAGATCAAAGACAAACGATGAGGTAAGAAAGAGAGAGATAGAAGATTTACTTGTTGCTTGAAAAGAGGAAAGCTAAAACGACAAGAAAGTTTAGATAACAACAATAGCCAGAAAGCAAATATCTTTAGCAGCAATTTATACGGAATCAGTAGACCTGACTACATCAGAACAAGTCTTCCTTCTCTTTATACGAATGGGTAGTTATCGAGTGCCACGCGGATCATCCTACTAAAGTGATTATTAACCGTAGGATACAATAAAACAGCCAGATAAAAATTCAATTTCGTATATATTAAAATTAAAGATAAGTTTTGAATGGTAATCCACAGCCCGATGAAAAATCTATTTCGTAAATATTAAAATTAAAGATCTACAATGTTTTGCCACACACTATCATGTTTCTCCTAATTTTAGGTTTACTCATATTTTATATTTAGTTATTAATTTTAATAGATAATTTTAGAATTTTTCATAATAATTTATCATTATCTTGAAAATAATTTAAAATTTGTAATGATAATATCATAGTTAAATTTATATTTTACTTACTTTAGTAATATATATATATATATTATATTTGGTTTATCTATACTGTTATTTGAGAACTAAATTCACTAACTTTTCATGTTTCCTTTAATTTTAGATTTATTCATATTTTATATACAATTATTAATCTTAACAAATAATTTTAGTGATTTAGATGATAATTGATTTGTCTTGTTCTCCTTAATTTTAGGTTAAGTCATATTTTGTACTTAATTATTAATTTTAATAAATAATTTTAGTGATTTAGATAATAATTTATCATTATCTTGAAAATAATTTAAATTTTTTAATGATAATATTATAGTTAAATTTATATTTTATTTAATATTATATATATATGTAAATGTTTATATTATATTTGGTTTAGTAATATTAAACTAATTCTATTTTAATATACATTTCACATAAGATAGAATGAAGTATCTATATTTTAAGATTAATTTTTATGATAATAAAAATCAAAGAAGTTGGTAAAGAATTTAAAAGTATTTATAATATTATTTGTGAAATGAATTTTTTGCATTCACTTAGACCATTTAAAATCTTTATTACTTTTAATAAACAATTAGATCAAATTAGTTAATATATAATAATTCATAAATTTAAATCAAATTTTATTAATTTGATAATCATTATTATCTAAAAAGATTCTAAAAGCGTAGAAATTTTGTGATGAAAAGTTCTATTGATAAGGTTACAAATATTTTGTTAATTTGTACGAATTTTATCTATTTTAAAAAATTGTGTATTTAAATCAGCGTTTTAAAATTCGGTTAAATCCAGATCCGCGGTCGAACTGGTCGATGATGCGATATGTAATTGGGTTTGAATTTTAAGAGTTACATGTTATTTAAATACTTTATAAAACCCGGAAATATTCTAAAAGACAAAGTTAACCGGTTAAACTGATAGGTAATCAATATGTAATCTAGTTTGATTTAAATAGTCATTTAAACTTATAAGTTAATTTCAATGTTTTCATTAGATATGTACAGATTTATTAATTTTAACTTATTGTATTTTTAATCTTATATGTCATAACTTCAACTTGTTACAAAAAATGTTAAATTATCTTTTTTGTAACTTTGATTTGAATAAACAAAATAAATAAAATAGATTTTAAAACTCTGATATATTTTTAAAACATGATTTAGTATATTTTTTTTTAACATATATATAATTATATACTAAAATTAATTAACTAGTGACCCACAATTCGTACGAGGTTAACCTAGTGATTCAATATCCTGGTCGATATTAAAATATTGATTTAAAAATATGAACCACTTCTGTGTGTACTAACGGTTATATTAAAATATATACCACTGAATTAATTAAAAAAACATTTACCATTAATATTGATTGTCTGGATGAGTTTTAGATTTTATTTTTTTGTTTTTGGCTTTTGTTTTTAGTTTTTAGATTTTGGTTTTAAATTTTTTGTTTCTGAATATGCCTTAGATTTAGTTTTTGAAAAACCACGAATGGTGTTTTTAGTTTTTGATTTTTGTTAAAAAGATTAATAAAATTTGTTTTTTGGTTTTTGATTTTACATTAGTTTAGTTCTAAGAAAAAAATTGAATGATGATTTTTCAGTTTATAATTTTAATTTATTTGTTAATTATTTTTTTGAAGTTGAAATAAAAGTTGTTGAAAAGCGCAAAACAAAATCATTTTGATATCAATGTATAATCATATCCAACCGACTTCAGTATAGATTTCATTATTGATTTCTAACTGTAATTGTGAAATCATATTTTCGGTAGGGTAGATTGTTTCTCAAGAGTTTGTTTTGGCTTTCTTGATGCGATGTATTATGTCAACTATTATGTTTATTGTCTTTGATAGATAATATTGAATAGAAGTTTTTTTAGACGAGAAAGAAAGAAGTTGAAAAAAAAATTAATAACAAAAGTCTACATTTATTAAAACCAAAAGTAGATTTCTGAATTTTTTCTATAGATTTTTTTCTTTTTAAAATTGATTACTGATTTATTTTAGTCTTTTATGTTATTTAAAAACATTTATTACTTAATTTCTGTTTTTTTAAAACAAACTTAAAGTTTCTAAAAGAATATATCACAAGTTTTAATAAAATAATACCAATAGACTATTAACAAAACATGAATTTGAAAAGAAGAATAAAGTATTATAAATAAGGAATTAATATCATACAATTGATTTTTTTCAAAAATAATTTTACATATATTTCTATGGTTATTTATTTTATGTATAAATAATGTCTAGAACTTATAATTAAAATAGTAATTTTAAAATAAAAAGTTCCTTTTAATATATTTTTTTTACTTCTTTTAATTTACATGTACGACAACTTTGTTCTTATATATAAATTTCATTTTGTTAAATGCTGATTAAGGAAATAAAAATATTTTTTTTTTACAATGAAAAAAAATGAAAAACTAATGTGTTGTTGCCAAGAAACTTGACCAAAGTGGTTTTGGCTTTTCTTTAGAAAATAACAGTTTGTATAAAAAAAACAGTTTCCCTAGATTAGCTAAAAAGTGATTTTAAAAAAAAACAGAAACTAAAAACTAGCAAACAATATCCTATTAACAAATCACAAGACCAGTTTGGTTTAAGTGGCAAAAATATAACCGTTAGTAAACACAGAACTGGTACAATTGGAAATAAGTCGAACCAGTTTTTAGGTGAAAATGCAGGACTGGTTTTATTCAAAATCAATTGACTCTACTTTTTAAAATATAACCGTTAGAAAACGCGTCTTTAAAAGTCTGTGTATTTGTCAATTTATTTCCACATTGTTTACATATATATTTTCTGGTAAGAATTCTATTGATCGACTCTTCGAAGATTTGAAAAATCGGAAAATCCGATTGCAATCTTAGATTAGTAAGGTTTCGTTATACTTAAATCGTGAATCTGTTTGAGGAATTTAAAGCTTAGAGTACACTATTTGATCGCGATTTTTTTCCTGAATTGTTCAATCTTTTCTTCTTGAAGAGATCTTGATTTCTGATTTTATTTTTGAAGGTTGATCCCGTCTGAAATCCGATGTGATTGTTTGGGTTTCTCTCACTCTTCGTCGAGGTATATCTCTGTATATGTTAATTAGGGTTTTGTAACATTCGTCTTAATCCTTCATATGTTTCGCGAATTCGTTTTGGTGTTTTCAGTTTACAAATTGTGATCTTGATTTTAGGGTTCTTTTCCCGTTTTCGTTTTGAAACTAAGCGTTGTGGAGTCATCGTTGCTACATTACATTCACTGTCCGTTTCTATTATCTGTAAAATGATCTGCACGTGCGTAAATTTGTGTTTAAATCATAGATTTCAGGATCCCAAATGGATGCAGCGTCCTTTTAGTGTAGGTTTGGCTATAGGAATGTGCATTTTGTCAAATTCATTCTCTTGTAAAAATCTCACACAAGTCAGCGTGGTTTAGTGTATGAACATGGTTTTTTTTTTATTTGAACAGATGATAGTATCGCTTGGAGGAGGAAACCCACCTGCCTTTTTTCCTGCCAGAGTTACTTCTTTACATACCTCTGGAAGCTTATTCTGCATGAAACCATCATCACTAAGGTAATTTCTCTCTGTCTATAAAATTATAAAAGGCAAGTTTGTTTTTGTTTCTAAATTTTCTGCCTTTTTGAGGATGGAATTTCTGATGGATGTCATAGCATTTTGAAATCCAAAAGATCGTAGGCAAGCACTAATCTAATAAATAGTGTTGTGTCCGATTTTTATTTGGGTACATTGTCCCTTAAAGAATCTTTTGGCTGGTAATACATTATTAAAGAAGAATTTTATGGCGATGGAGTTAGTATAAGACTCACAAACCAGAATCTATTGGTTGACATAGTCTCAAGACAAAGACTCTATGGAAAATGACCCACGGTTTGGAAAAAAAAGTCCTAGATGGAAAAACGCCTAATGGCTTAAATAAGACTTGTTGGATTGGAAATAACGACCAACAGCTTAAAGATGTTTTGAGAAACAGACTCTGATCTGAACCGCAAGGTTTAAAAGTAGACAAAGATTATGAGTTGGAAGGGGTTGGTTTACGGTTTGTTGGATGGAAAGAAAAACGACCCACATCTGAAATAATTTTAAGACAAAAGTCTGAAACAAAAGTCTTTTACACAAAGACAATATGGGGTTGCTTATAAAAGGTTCATTGGTGGAATATGCTGGGTGGAAAAAATGAGCAGCGGCTCAGACAAAAAAAAGTCCCTACATGGAAAAGATAACACTTGTTGGATGGAAAATATATATATAAAAAACGACCAACAGCTTGATGGAATCTTGAAACAAAGACTATGAACCACGAGGCTTAAAAACTATAGAAAGACTAGAGTTGGATGAGATTTGTTGGAGTGAAAAAAAAACCGACCAACGACTTGACACAAAGTCTGAAAAAGCTCTCAAGACAAATACTATGAGTTGGTTTGTAAATTTGGTGGATAGAAAATGACGAACAGCTTTAAAAGAGTCATAAGACAGACTACATGAACAAAGACAACTCACTGCTTAGAAATGTCCCACAGCTTGTCAACAATTTAGAGTTGTTGGATTGTAAGAACAACTAACGACGGCTAAAGAAATGAACTGCCTGAAGATTCCTGACAAAGATTATGAATCAAACACAGATTCTTATTAACCACACGGCTTAGAAGCCTCTTGGAAAAGTCTATGCCATAGACTTGTTGGATGGTTGAAAACAACTAAAGACTTTCTGTGTTGATAAGAGACCAACGGCTTTAACAAAATTCACAGGGCAAAGCTTCTTGAAAATATGAATCGACAACAGGTTCTTATGTAACCACATGGCTTTAGTAAACAAACTGTTTTCTGCTCGGATAACCACAAGGCTACAAAGACAATGAGTTGGATGGAGATAATAACCAAATCGTAATACAAAGACAATGGAAGAATGAAGAACTTTCTGAAATCAGTCTCAACATAGAGACTAAATCGAAATAAGGTTGGAAAAAGTCTCGAGAGAAAGACTATGAGTTGGTAGACTTTTTATGGGTTAGAGAAACAACCCACAGATTAGAAAAGTCACTGGACAAAGACAATGGCTTGGTTCCACGTTTTGTTGGATGGGAAAAACAAACGACCGACAGCTTAAGACAAACTATGAAAAAGCTCTTAGGACAAAGACCATGTCTGAAATCAGTCTTTAAGGCATAGCTGATAGGTGTTTCAAAAAAAAAAAAGGCATAGCTGATACGTACAAAAACAACTCACGGATTTGGAAAGTCCCACAGATTAGGGAAGTCTTTTGACAAAGACTACCAACGGATAAAAGATCACAATGCAAAGAATCTTAACAAAGATCAAGAGATTCTTATTTAACTGCTTAAATAAGGTTTGTTGGATGGGGAAAAAAGCAACCAACGGCTTAAAGATGTCTCAAGACAGTCTCTGAAAAGTCCTTAAGTGGATAAAAATGACTGATGGCTTAAATTAGACTTGTTGGATGGTAAGAAAAACGACCAACAACTTAAGAGATGTCCTAACACAAAAAAGTCTGAACTATGAATTCTCTTTGCGATAACCACAAGGCTTAAAAGTATAAGACAGACAATACCGGCTGGTTTGTAGACATGATGAATGGAGACAGTGACAAACAGCTTAGAAAAAAGTCCTTAAATGAAAACGGACAAATGGCTGAGATAATATTTGTTGGATTAAAATAACGACATAACAGTTTGAAAAAAGTTTAAAACAAAGACTATATATGGACCCAAAATGCTTAAAGACCTATTTCTGTTTAATAACCCACAAGGACTTAAAGTAGACAAAGACAGATCTCAAACATGCAAAAATCTGCCATGACTTTGGAATATCTCTAGACAAAGATAACCTACGGTTAGAAATATCCCACAGCTCAGTTTAGACTTGTTGGATGGTAAAAACAACTAACGATTTGCAGTACAGAAAAAAATACCAATGCTTAGAGAAAAGATTCTTATCTTCGACATGTCTTATGTTTAGAAAGTCTACTATAAACTTGGTGGATGGTAGAAAAAACACTGACTTTTTGTACTGATGAAAGACCAACGTCTTAAAAAGTCACAAGGCAAAGATTCTTGACAGTACTAAAATCTTTTGAAAAAGACTATGGGTCGGTTTTGGTTTTGGTTAAAATCTTTTAAATGTCTCAAGACAGAGAATATAAATGGAAAAACAACCCACAGCTACAATGAAATAAATCTCTCATGGCTGAGCTGTGGATGGAAAAACAATTTTCTTAACTCTCAACACCTTTTAATAGGGATTTTCAACACACAGACTCAAAGAACGTTTTTTATTGACAAACACAAGGTTTTAAAAGTATTCAAAGGCTATATAAGCTAGATGGAAATAATGACCAATTCTTAAGACAAAGACAATGGAAGAGTGGCCAACTCATATTTTGGAATCAGTCTTAAACAGAGACTACAAATGGCTTAAAAGTTCATAACGCAAAGATTATTAAGATAGATTATGGTCTAAAAGAGATTCTAAATTAACGGCTTAAATAAGAATTGTAGGACTGGAAAAGGCGACCAATAGCTTAAAGATGTTTTAAGAGAAAAGACCCTGAAAAAGTCCTTAGATGAAAAAAAGCCCCAAGCAATCGCTTAACACTTGTTTGATGGGATAAAAAACACAAGCAATGGCTTAAAGATGTGTCAAGACAAAGATTCTGAACTGAGAACTATGTATTTGCGATAACACAAGGCTTAAAAGTATTAAAGACCAATAAGAGAACTAGGGCTTAAGAAAGTCTATAAGGCAAAAACTATGAATTGAAGATGGAAAAAAAATTGTGGCTGAAATATCTGTGTTGGATAGAAAAGAAAAAAAAACACCAAAGGGTTAAAGAAATCTTAAGACAAAGACTATGATTCTGTTTATATTTTGATGGGTGGAAACAGTGACCAATGTATTTTTTTTTGAACGAATAAAAATATGAACCGGTTTTAGAATTGTCGTCTTTGTCACCACGTCTTACGGTCTTTTGACACTATGACAGAGTATAATGATTCGTTGGATGGCTAATACGACCAACAGTTTCAAGGACTACTAATTGTATACAGATATACGGCGAAGTACTAATTAATTATGATTCTTTTTGTTTTTCAGGTATGTGCTTCAGAAGGTGTTCAAACTAGGCCTGGGCGTTCGGGTACCCATTCGGATACGGATCGGTTTTTTCGGGTTTGAAAACTAAAACCCATTCGGGTATTATAAAATTTCGGATCGGGTTCGAGTCGGGTCTTTCCGGGTTCGGGTGGATTCGGTTCTGATATAAAAGAACCTGAAAATAACCGAATAACCAATGTATCTGTAACGGGTTCGGATAATAGTATCCAAAATAACCATATTATCTGATTCGGTTCGGGTATTTTGTATCCAAACTACTCAGATTTACCAAAAAATAACCAAATATACTCATTTGACACAGTTTTGTTTAAGTACTTCTATCCAAACTACAATATTTTATCCGAAAATACACAAAATTATTGAAAATAACTAATATATTAAATTTATAATTAAAATTAAAATAATTATACATATAATTATAAATAATATTTTGAAATATATATTTTATTTCGGATATCTTCGGATACCCATTCGGTTTTCGGTTCGGGTCGGGTTGGATACCGGTTCTTCGGATACAACAGTTTAGGATCCAAACGGTTATTTCTGAAGAACCGAATAAACCCGATACCCTGATTTTTCGGGTCGGTTCCGGTTCGGGTCCTCGGATCTGGTTTTTGTGCCCAGGCCTAGTTCAAACCAAACTGTTAGAAATTTTGAAGAGATTTCAAGTGTAGCAGGCTTTTGTGACAGGTATGTACTATTCAAATTTGCTTGGAATTAGTTTCTGAAATTGACAAGTAGGAGAAACATATGTGAAATCAAGATTAATTTCATTTCCACCAGACGTATGCTTGAATAAACTGATACGTTGCAGCGTATCTATTTCAGGAAGGAGTTGAGGAATGGTGTAGAGAAGACAAAGAACAGAGTGGCGGGAGATATTCAAAATATAACGGAGGAAACAGAAGAGGCAGAGACTCTAGTTGACTCGGAGGGTTTGGGACAGGAAGAATGAAGCAAAGCCGCGGATGGAGAAAGAGGCTTTGCGGTTACAGTTTCTGTTTTACGCTTTTGAATAAATACATGTTGTTTCTCATTTGGATTGTTTATGCTGAGTATTGTTGAGAAGTGTCGTCATGAGACCTTCCCTATGATCGTCATGAGATCATAGCTTTCTCAGTATTGGATTTGTAATTCTGTATTTGGATTTCGAGATTGAATCTATTGAAGTATTCCTTTGATTACGATTGTTCTGTGATTACATTGTTTGAGTTACAGAGAAGAGGAGGGAGAAAATAAGTGAGAACTTATCAAATTGGTGCGTTTGTGACGATCGAGCAGAGCGATGGCTTCATTTGGTGATTGCGATGAGGTTTCGGGTGATTGTGGTGATTCGAAGATGATGATGAGCTACGAGCTCTCGTTTCTTCACTCTGAGTGCGAACAACTCCAGATCGGAGCGAAGGTGACTGATGAACACTTCAAATCGATCGAGATGCGTATCTCGACGTATGAAGCTCGTTTCGACTCGTTGGATAAGCGTTTCGATCGGTTGACTCAGCTGTTGTTGGATCAACAAACAGAGAAAGCTCAAGGGAAGCAGATCGAGACTCCAGGACCTCCGATCCAGGATATTTCGTCTTCTTCGCGAGCTACGCCATCAAATCCAGGAGGTATGGGTCATGGTTATCAACTACCTCCTTCGGTTTTTGAAAATCATGAGAGTTTGTTGAAGAAAGTTGAGATGCCAATTTTTTCTGGTATGAATCCATTTGAGTGGTTGGCGCGTGTGGAGAGATACTTTCGTATTGGAAATTTTCATGGCAGAGAGAGATTGCAGTTTGTCTCGATGAGTTTGGAAGGACCAGTTCTGGATTGGTTCAACGCAGAGATGGAAAACGAGCCGTTTACTGACTGGCTCCAGTTTAAGCGTCGTCTGGTGCAGCGTTTCCGTCAGCGTTTGGAAGATGAGCCGGGCAAACGTCTATTCTCTTTGCAACAAACAGGAACTATTATGGAGTATGTGAATGAGTTTGAAGCACTACGCTCGATTGTTACAGGAGTGGATGAGAGAAATTTGGTGGATGTGTTCTATAATGGTCTCAAACCGGAGATGCAGGAAGTGATTAAGATGAAGGAACCTAAGGGACTTACTGATCATATTACTGCAGTGATTGGGATGGAAGGTAGTGCGTTCTGTAAGTCTATCAGTTCAGCGGTTCAGGACTCCAATTACAAGAGGACAACACAAGTTTCCACTAACAAGACTTGGTCTTCTTCTAATGCAAATGCGAGTCGTGCGCCGTACGGAACAGAGAGGGGTTCTACTACAGCTGCTACAGATCGTCCTCGTGTACGTCATACTGATGCAGAACTGGATCAGATGAGGCGTGATGGTGTTTGTTTCCAGTGCAAAGGTCCTTATATAAAACCTCATATGTGTCTTAAGAAAGAGTTGCAGGTTTTGACAGTCATTAACGGTTATGAAGTGGAGGTTTTGGATGAATACTGTGAAGCTGTGAGTATGGAGGGTATTGAGACTGATCAAAGGCAGATTGAGCGGTCGTTGAATGCTTTCTTGGGCATTGATACTCCAACTACAACCAAGCTTAAAGGGATCTTTGGCTCAAGTGAATGTGTGGTTATGATCGATAGTGGCGCTACTCATAATTTTGTAGCTCCGCATGTGGTTGAGAGGGGGAGATTTCCTTTGTCTACTGAGAAGCGTTTTCACGTTCTGCTGGGAACTGGAGTAACAGTTGAAGCTATGGGGGTGTGTCTTCGTGTTCCTTTCTCACTACAAGAGGGATCGTTCACTGGTGATTTCGTGGCTTTAGAATTGGGTGGTGTTGATGTGATTCTCGGGATTTCTTGGCTCAGAACACTAGGGAACTGTCTGATGAATTGGGCAACACATGAGATGTCTTTCAAGCATGGCGGTAATATGTTAACTTTGCGTGGGGATCCATCACTACAAAAGGGTTCCGTGGCGCTCAACGCACTTCAAGTTTCAAAGATGGTAGAAGTGTTAGAGTTAAATGCTTCTGAGAATGTTCCAATACCTGTTTCTCCTCCGGTGCAAACTATATTGGATCAATTTGCATCTGTTTTTGCGATTCCAACTGAGTTACCACCGGTGAGGGGCAGAGAACACTCGATCCATTTAACTCCGGGAGTGACATCAATATCAGTGCGTCCGTATCGTTATCCTCATGCCAGTAAAGAAGCGATAGAAGTTATGGTCTCCGAGATGTTGAAGAGTGGGATTATTCGCCCCAGTTGCAGTCCGTTCTCTAGTCCAGTCCTCTTGGTGCGCAAAAAGGATTTCTCGTGGCGATTTTGCGTCGACTATAGAGCACTAAACAGAGCTACGATACCTGATAAGTATCCTATACCTATGATTGATCAACTGTTGGATGAATTGGCTGGTGCTGCTGTGTTTTCGAAACTTGACTTGCGTTCCGGTTATCATCAGATTCGCATGAAGAAGTGTGACATTGAGAAGACAGCATTTCGTACTCATGAGGGGCACTATGAGTTTCTTGTGATGCCATTTGGTCTTATGAATGCTCCGGCTACTTTTCAAGGCCTCATGAATCAGATCTTTCGCCCTTACCTGAGACGTTTTGTTCTAGTCTTCTTTGATGACATCTTGGTCTTCAGTGCTAATGAGACTGAGCATTTGGAGCATTTGCGTGTGGTGTTACAGGTCTTGGAGGAGCAGAAGTTATTTGCTAATCAGAAGAAGTGTGTCTTTGCTCAGAATCAGGTGGATTACTTGGGGCACATTATTACTGCTAATGGTGTCTCCATTGATCCTACCAAGACTGCTGCTATGCTCAAATGGCCTACTCTGCGTACCGTGAAGGAACTTCGAGGATTTTTGGGCTTGACCGGTTATTACCGCAATTATGTTTTGGGGTATGGCACTATAACTAAACCCTTGACTGATTTGTTGCATAAAGATGGCTTTATCTGGTCTCCTGAAGCTCAAGCTGCTTTTGATAAACTTAAGAAGGCGATGTCTTCAACCCCTGTTTTAACACTTCCTGGCTTCTCTATTCCTTTCATTGTGGAGACGGATGCATCAGGATATGGGTTGGGGGCTGTGCTTATGCAAAATAAGCGTCCTAATGCTTACTTTAGCCACAGTTTAACTCCTCGAGAACGTTTGAAACCGATCTACGAACGTGAATTGATGGCTATTATCATGGCAATCTTGAAGTGGAAACACTATTTGCTGGGTCATCGTTTTGTTGTACACACTGATCAGAAGAGCTTGAAATTCCTTTTGGAGCAACGTGAAGTTTCTATGGAGTATCAACGTTGGCTTACTCGCTTAATGGGATTTCAGTTTGATATTGTGTACAAACCTGGCATTGAAAATAAAGCTGCCGATGGTCTTTCTCGTCAGATGCAGGACTCTGTCGTGGAGACTAACTCGTCTCTGTTGTCTTTAATTGTTCCCCATGTCATCCAACTACAAGATATCTATGCAGAGCTTGAGTTATCGGATGACATTAGGACTCTTAAGCAACGGATTCTAGCCGGAGAACCTGTGAAAAAAGGTTACTCTGTCGTTGATGGCAAGCTATGGTATAAGAAGCGTTTGGTTATTCCATACACATCTCGTTTCATTCCCTTGATACTATAAGAGTGTCATGACAGTTTGGCTGGAGGACATTCTGGAGTACTCAAGACTTTGAAGCGTATTCAGCAATCTTTCCAATGGAAAGGCATGCATTTGTTAGTTCAAGAATACGTTTCTCAGTGTGTGGTTTGCCAAACCCACAAGACGTCTACACTCACACCTGCTGGTTTTTTGCAACCTTTACCTATACCTTCTCAAGTCTGGCAAGACATCAGCATGGATTTCATTGATGGCTTACCAGCTTCGGGGGGGGGGGGGGTTAGTGTGATCTTTGTGGTTATTGACCGCCTTACCAAGTATGGGCATTTCTTTGGTCTCAAACACCCGTACACGGCTAGTGAAGTGGCGTCTAAGTTCATTTCTGAAGTGGTGAAGCTCCATGGGTTCCCTTCCTCCATTGTGTCTGACCGAGACAAGGTTTTTCTCAGTTCATTTTGGAAGGAATGTTTTAAACTCTCGGGCACGCAACTGAAGTATAGTACGGCTTTTCACCCTCAAACGGATGGCCAGACTGAAGTACTCAATCGCTGTTTGGAGACATATTTGCGGTGCTTCTCGTCTGCTCATCCTAAGACTTGGTTTCGTTTCTTAAGTTGGGCTGAATTTTGGTACAATACCTGTTACCATACAGCCATTCATACTACTCCTTTCAAGGTGGTTTATGGGCGTGATCCCCCTTCTCTTCTTCGCTATGAGCAGGGATCTACTACTAACTTTGATCTGGAGAGTATGCTTGTGGAACGTGACAGAATGCTATCTCAGTTGAAGTTGTTTCTAGAGAAAGCTCAGATGATGATGAAGCGTTCGGCTGATAAACACAGAAGAGAAGTGACATTTCAAGTTCGTGATTCGGTTTTCTTGAAACTCTGTCCTTACCGTCAACATTCTGTGACTCGTCGCATTTGCCAGAAATTATCTGCGAAATTCTATGGACCATTTGAGATTTTGGAGCGTATTGGGAAGGTAGCGTATCGCTTGAAGCTGCTTGAAGGTTCTCGAGTTCACCCTGTCTTTCATGTTTCTCAACTTAAAGCAGTGGTGAGCTCTTCTCAACAATTCACTCCTTTGCCAACGACTTTTTCGGATCAAGGTGAATTTGTGTTGATTCCGGAGTCTATCGTGGAGACGCGTTATACGAGTGATGGGTATCTGGAGGTTCTGGTTAAGTGGGCTAGTCTACCTGCACATGAGTCGTCGTGGATGTTGGGTCTTTGTGATTGTTGACCGCGTTACCAAGTATGGGCATTTCTTTGGTCTCAAACACCCGTACACGGCTAGTGAAGTGGCGTCTAAGTTCATTTCTGAAGTGGTGAAGCTCCATGGGTTCCCTTCCTCCATTGTGTCTCACCGAGACAAGGTTTTTCTCAGTTCATTTTGGAAGGAATGTTTTAAACTCTCGGGCACGCAACTGAAGTATAGTACGGCTTTTCACCCTCAAACGGATGGCCAGACTGAAGTACTCAATCGCTGTTTGGAGACATATTTGCGGTGCTTCTCGTCTGCTCATCCTAAGACTTGGTTTCGTTTCTTAAGTTGGGCTGAATTTTGGTACAATACCTGTTACCATACAGCCATTCATACTACTCCTTTCAAGGTGGTTTATGGGCGTGATCCCCCTTCTCTTCTTCGCTATGAGCAGGGATCTACTACTAACTTTGATCTGGAGAGTATGCTTGTGGAACGTGACAGAATGCTATCTCAGTTGAAGTTGTTTCTAGAGAAAGCTCAGATGATGATGAAGCGTTCGGCTGATAAACACAGAAGAGAAGTGACATTTCAAGTTCGTGATTCGGTTTTCTTGAAACTCTGTCCTTACCGTCAACATTCTGTGACTCGTCGCATTTGCCAGAAATTATCTGCGAAATTCTATGGACCATTTGAGATTTTGGAGCGTATTGGGAAGGTAGCGTATCGCTTGAAGCTGCTTGAAGGTTCTCGAGTTCACCCTGTCTTTCATGTTTCTCAACTTAAAGCAGTGGTGAGCTCTTCTCAACAATTCACTCCTTTGCCAACGACTTTTTCGGATCAAGGTGAATTTGTGTTGATTCCGGAGTCTATCGTGGAGACGCGTTATACGAGTGATGGGTATCTGGAGGTTCTGGTTAAGTGGGCTAGTCTACCTGCACATGAGTCGTCGTGGATGTTGGGTCTTTGTGATTGTTGACCGCCTTACCAAGTATGGGCATTTCTTTGGTCTCAAACACCCGTACACGGCTAGTGAAGTGGCGTCTAAGTTCATTTCTGAAGTGGTGAAGCTCCATGGGTTCCCTTCCTCCATTGTGTCTCACCGAGACAAGGTTTTTCTCAGTTCATTTTGGAAGGAATGTTTTAAACTCTCGGGCACGCAACTGAAGTATAGTACGGCTTTTCACCCTCAAACGGATGGCCAGACTGAAGTACTCAATCGCTGTTTGGAGACATATTTGCGGTGCTTCTCGTCTGCTCATCCTAAGACTTGGTTTCGTTTCTTAAGTTGGGCTGAATTTTGGTACAATACCTGTTACCATACAGCCATTCATACTACTCCTTTCAAGGTGGTTTATGGGCGTGATCCCCCTTCTCTTCTTCGCTATGAGCAGGGATCTACTACTAACTTTGATCTGGAGAGTATGCTTGTGGAACGTGACAGAATGCTATCTCAGTTGAAGTTGTTTCTAGAGAAAGCTCAGATGATGATGAAGCGTTCGGCTGATAAACACAGAAGAGAAGTGACATTTCAAGTTAGTGATTCGGTTTTCTTGAAACTCTGTCCTTACCGTCAACATTCTGTGACTCGTCGCATTTGCCAGAAATTATCTGCGAAATTCTATGGACCATTTGAGATTTTGGAGCGTATTGGGAAGGTAGCGTATCGCTTGAAGCTGCTTGAAGGTTCTCGAGTTCACCCTGTCTTTCATGTTTCTCAACTTAAAGCAGTGGTGAGCTCTTCTCAACAATTCACTCCTTTGCCAACGACTTTTTCGGATCAAGGTGAATTTGTGTTGATTCCGGAGTCTATCGTGGAGACGCGTTATACGAGTGATGGGTATCTGGAGGTTCTGGTTAAGTGGGCTAGTCTACCTGCACATGAGTCGTCGTGGATGTTGGGTTGGGAGTTTGCTCGTCAGTTCCCGTCGTTTCCGCTTGAAGACAAGCTTAGTCTCGTGGGACGGGGTAATGATACGTTGCAGCGTATCTATTTCAGGAAGAAGTTGAGGAATGGTGTAGAGAAGACAAAGAACAGAGTGGCGGGAGATATTCAAAATATAACGGAGGAAACAGAGGAGGCAGAGACTCTAGTTGACTCGGAGGGTTTGGGACAGGAAGAATGAAGCAAAGCCGCGGATGGAGAGAGAGGCTTTGCGGTTACAGTTTCTGTTTTACGCTTTTGAATAAATACTTGTTGTTTCTCATTTGGATTGTTTATGCTGAGTATTGTTGAGAAGTGTCATCATGAGACCTTCCCTATGATCGTCATGAGATCATAGCTTTCTCAGTATTGGATTTGTAATTCTGTATTTGGATTTCGAGATTGAATCTATTGAAGTATTCCTTTGATTAGGATTGTTCTGTGATTACATTGTTTGAGTTACAGAGAAGAGGAGGGAGAAGATAAGTGAGAACTTATCATAAACATCCACCAGACTTTGCATTTGAATTAATGTTTCTTAAATAAAGCCTTTAATGTTTTAGAGTAACCACATCTCTGTTTTGTAGAAGAAAAGGCTGGTCACTTGAAATTCTGCAGGTTAGTGGTTTCATTTCACGTCTCTGTTTCGATTCATTAAGTTCCAAGTCTGGTTTTGGTGTTGGCTTACTCATTTATTTTGATCTTGTCGGTCTATTTGCTTCTTCATCAACCGATTCAAATCCTAATGTGCTGTATCTTTTGTACATCTCTGTCTCTATATGTTAATCAGGGTTTGTAAGCTTCGTGTTAATCGGTTCTTATATGTACTGATCACGATTTTGTTTTAGCATCTTCAGTTTCCACATGTTCAAAGTTAAAATTTTTGCAGTGAAGAGATTCTTCGTGTTCGTTTTTGAAGCGAAGCTTCTTGACTCCGCGTGAGACCATCATCGAGGTACATCTTTTGTTTATGCTTTGGTTTTGCTGTCTCGGAATGTGATCATCATGCTTCTTTACATGGGTAAGGAGCGTCTGTTATCACCTTTTCGACACTGTGTCCTTTATATTTCTGTAGTTGTCATGATTCCACTTCTTTCTGTTTGATACAGATTGGATGGGAAGAAATAGTTTACCATGTAAGTTGTTTTGCTACTCCAACTCTGTAAGAATCTGCAGCCTTGTAAGTTGTCTTTGCACTATATATAAGACTGTGTTTTCTTTGAACCGATTTTGTATTTATACTGTTGCTACATTCACTGAGTTTTGTGATTAATTTGAATCATTCTTTATGTGCACATCACATACATTGTCCATTTCTCTGTCACAGGCTCACATCTGATTTTTGTGGTGGTTGAGGTCGGTGAAAAGATCCGTGTCTTCACAACATGCATAAGTTTGTGTTTACCCAAAACAGATTCATCACCTTTAAGTTAAACCTCATAGTCGGTATTCCCCTGGCAATCTCTCAAATTCATTCTCTTGTATAAATGTCACACTTATCCCTTGGTTGCTGTTTTGTACATGTTTTTTTTTTTAGTTTGAACAGATGATAGTATCTCTTGGAGGATGAAACCCACCTGCCTTTGTTTTTGCATCGGTTGCTGTTTTTTTCTGCCAGAGTTACTGCCTTACATACCTGGAATCTTACTCTACGTGAAACCATCTTCGTTGTGCCGAGGAAAATTCTCTGTCTTCTTTTTTTTTCTTGTAACACATGTAAATTCCCTGTCTATTTTTTAGTCTGCAGTTTTTGTTTTTCGAATTTATGATTGAGGATTGAATTCGAACAAGGAGAAAGTTCGACACATTTGGTCAGTTAGAGGATTTTAGAATCCAAAAAGATCACAGGTAGTGTTCTGTCAGATTTTTATTTGGGTAATATCGTCCCCTAAGAACTTTTTTTGTTAGTAGTGCATGTCTAAAGAATATGTTACATGGATGAAAAATAAGATTTGGAATCTATTGGTTGGTAGTGCATGGCTTAAAAGTCTTAAGACAAAGGCTATATGGGATCTGTTTTTGATTATTGGATGGAATGGCTTAAGAAAGTCTTAAGGAAAAGGCTATTGATTTAAACAGATTCCTTGTGGCTTACAAGACATAATACAGACAATATGGGGATGGGGAATAATGACCAACGGCTCAGAAAATGTCCTTAGATGGAAGTTATTAATAATGGCTTAAATAAGACTTGTTGGATGGGAAAGAAACACAACCAACGGCTTAAAGATGTCTTAAGGCAAAAACTCTGAGACATGAGTTTTAAAAGTCTCTAGACAAAGACTATGGCTATTTGACTTGCTGGATATAAAAACAACCCATTGCTTAGAAAGGTCTGTAGACAAAGAGAATGCGTTGGTTTACAATTTTGTTGGATGAGAAGAAAAACGACCAACAACTAAATTAAGTGTCTGAAGCGACAAATAAAATATGTGGTTGCTTATATTTCCTATGTAATTGAATATTGAATATGTAGAAAATGTGTAACAATTATATTGTTTTAACTTTTAATCTTATTAAAGACATAAAACCTTAGGTACAAATTATTTTAAAATAAAAAAATTCAAAGCTATTTACCTTCAAAACTTAAGTAATTTTATTAGAAATTGAATTATGAATATTTTATATAACTAATTTACAAATTTTAAATACCAAAATAACAACAGATATTTAAAATAGACATATTCTTTTTTTCAAAAACATTTTTTCTTAAAAATATAGTTAACAGAAAAAAATATTCAATTTTTTGATGATAAAAATATATTTTAATTTGACAAATTATAATAAATATATTGTTACAAAACATTCAAACCCGCAAAATCGCAAGTATCCACCTAGCCCTCTATTAAGTGACTTGCATAAATCTCAATATAATTATACTCAAAATTGTTATATATAACGAATTGGAAATCAATGATAATAAAATACTGCCATTTTGATTTTACTGATTTGTATAAATGATAGTAAAAAACTATAATTTACGTCATGTATTTTGTTACACTTACAAAAATAAAATTGATTATATAACAAATAATGAGGGAATATTCACTGGTTAAATGCCTTGCATAAAATCTGATAATGTTTATAACTAAAACTATTAATTTCAAACTATTTAATTATATGAATACAAATGATCAGCATCACACCATTATATTAGGCTTTCTTGATTTTATGTAAAAATGATCATTTACCAAACTACGGTGAGAAAATAAAATATATATCATAGACCTGGGAATGTAAAAATGATCATTTACCAAAATCTTGATTGGCAATAAAAATGGTTTTTCAAAAGCAAAAACCAGAAACTATTTCAAAAACTGAAAACAATTAAGCTCTAAAATAATTTTAAACATTTATTTATTTTATTTATTATTTCAGTTAAGGATATATTAGAGAAAAAATAGGAAAAAAGTGGGAATGTGTAAGAAAGACAACACATTTGTTTTTGGGGTAGTTTAGCAATGGGAAATTAGGAGTTATACCAAAAGACTTCTACATATCTAGCGATATACCAATCACATATAAATAACTACTGTTCAAGCGTGTTATTTTACCCTGCTATCCCTACTGCATAAAATCTCATTCTTTGCTACAGATAGACCAAATCTTTTATTAAGATACACAAAGATCTAAGCTTATGTTATCATATTCTCTTCTATATCTGTCCAGATCAACTAAAACATTGTCTAAATGTTACTCGTTAATTTCACATATCATATTTAAGATCTTCATTCTTATAAAGTTACTAGATTTTCACCCGCCCTTAAAAGGGCGGGTACTTTTTTTGTTTTAAATTTAATTTTTGATATTTGTTTTTATTTCTGATTATATTTGTATTTTTCGTAATTATATTTGTGTATAAATTTTAATCAAAATATATTTTATTAAATAATAGCAATTTAAAAATTGATCTGATATACGCACAGTTAAAACTGGGTTACGGGTCAAACTCGCCGCGCTGACCCGCCAACCCGCGGATTTTCAATTTTGTTTTGGTTAAAAAATATGACTCGCACAATTCGCAAACAAATAAATTTGTATCTTTACCCGCTCCGCTTAATTTTATGGTTATCTGCGGATTATATATATTTTAAAAATTATTATTTAATTTAGTTATTATAAAAAATAGATTTATATTAAAAAATTTATACATGATTTAAATTTTAAATTATTATTTTCAAATTCCTGTATTTAAAAAAATATTTACTTTTTTTAATTATTATTTTTTAAATACTTTACGGATCGACGGGTAGCCGCGATCCAGAATCCACCAACCCATTCTCAACCCCGCATAAAATACTTATAACCTGCACCCGCAAATTGATTTTGTAAATATAATCTCAATAGGCAATACTATCAGAATTTAGTAGGATATATTTGGTTTTGTGAAAATAGAATTTGTTATGTACGTATTGCTTAAAAAATAGGATATTAGTGGTTATGAAAATATTTTTGTTATTTATATGCGTGTGTATATAAAAGAGTTGTATATTTTTTTTCTAGATTTTACCAAAAAAGTAGGAATGATAGAATGTAGAAGCAGTTATAAAAATTGTTAGTTATTGTATCTTACGTTTTGTAACCGTGAACAATTTTTTTTTCCAGATAACGTTATATACACACATAAGCAGTTATATCTAGCAATGATATTTTTTTTATTGGACCCAACTATTATCAACATGACATCTTCATATTTTAATAGTATTAATTATGACCCGCCTTTTTAAAAGACGGGTATATTTTTTGTTTTTTTTGAGAAACTTAAGTTTTAAATTTGTGTGTGTGTTTTTAAATTATATTTGTAATATATTAATTCAATTTAATATCTTTTTAGTATCTATATTAAATATGTCAAGTTGTATAATTATACACCTATGCCATATGTATTTCAGAAACCATTTTAAAATTTTATTCATAAAATTTACAACATATTATATTTCTTAGTAGTTACTTAACATAATTAGTTAAGAATATTCGTACTCAAAAAGACCCGACTCGGAATCGACCAAAAACCAAAGTTTCATACTCAGTGTTTTGAAAACTGATACGGACCCACGGTTGAACTGATAAATCCGGTGATCCAAGATAAATAAAGTTTGGATTTTGTGAAGAAAAACAAATATTTAAAAACCTAATAAAACCCGCTAAAACTCGTTAAACCCCAGAAACCAATTATCGATTAAACCATTGGTTGAACTAATAGATAAATTTTACTTTTACTTTTTTCCTTTAGTTCTTAATTATGTTTCTAAAATCTGTTTTGTATAGTTTTTATTTAATAAGTTAGGTTTTTCAGTTTTGTTTCAGTTAATATATTAATAATGTTTTATTTTTGATTTACTTTGAATTTGAAATTTAATTTGTTATTCACATTACACATATAAATATTTATGATTTTTAAGTCTTGATAATATTTGTTAGATGTTATAAATCTTAATTTGTTCCAAAAATAATTTAAATACTCTAAACTATTTTGATATTTTGTATGTCAAATGAAAAGGAAATATGTAAAAACTAAGAAATTAATTTAGGTAGAATACTGACAAAAAGAAAATGTAACCGCATACATGATAATATCACATTGATATTTTAATAAATAAACATAGATTACAGATCACAATTTTGGTATAAACCCAAAAGGAAAAGAAATGAATAACTGTTATTGTATATAATATATATAACTGTCAGGTTAATATATGTAAAAGAAAGAAGTGGTGCCGAAAATATTGGAGTGGAAGTTATAAAATAGGCATCGATTATTAGAAGGTGATTATGGTTGTACAGATTGTTTAATTTGTTTTATATTTATTGGACCCAATATATATCAATAGAGCAAACTGCAAATTAATAGAATAGATATTTTATATTTTAGATACAGTTTTATTATATTTTATGCAGTTATATTTTAGATTCAGTTACATTTTAAATAAGACCCAACTATAAATTTTGGTCCGCTCTTCAAAACGGCGGGTAAATTTTATGTTTTATATTTTCTAAAAAAAATTAAACTTATATATTTGTGTGTTTTAATTATGTTTTAAAATCATATTTAAATACCCATATTTTTGTTTTATATTTTTTTAAAAATTCATATTTTATATTTTATTCATTTCTAATCATAATTTTGTAGTATATTTTTCTTAAATAATTATTAAAAGATTTTAATAATTGTATTAAAATAGTTATTTTAGAAAAAACCACTAACATTAATAAAATCACTAACATTAATAAAAGATAAGATTAATAGATTACAAAGAAGTGGAACCCACGTGTGATGTTGTTGTGGTGTGTTAAGAAAAGCCAGAGTCTTTTTCTCCACTGCTATTCTTTCCCGGCTCCAATGAAAAATCCATGAAAGCCCATCATCTCTGACAAAACCTGTAGCATTAACCATGAAATTCAGTCTTCCATTGTTTGTTTTTTTTTTTTGAGAAAAGAGTCTTCCATTGTTTGTTGTATCTTAATCTACATAAATTCTATCTAACGCGACCAAAGGACTGAATCAACACACCATGCTTCAAACAATAGAATCATCTCGAAACTTACCCGAAAGAGAACCTATACTCCTATGTCCAATCTAAAGACCGAGTTAGGTATTAACTCTCTTGAGCAACGAATCAAGCAACCAGCAAAATAGAACAACTCAATCTTCCGTGATTAGTGTTTTGAAACAGAGCAAAGGAGGAACATATAAACACATAAACAAAACGAAACAAAAAAAATCCCAGTAAACGAAATTTACATTCGGACTACGATGTAAATTTCGCAGTAAAAAATCCCAGCCAAAGTAGAAATCCAAATATAGTCGAATATTTTTTTTAAAAAAAAATCCAAACATAGTTCGAGAAGTTGGCCCAATATTGTAACGTGGAGTTTCATTTGTGTTGGTGAAGCTACTTTACCACACAAAAAATAGGAACGATATGGGGTAGCACCGTAGCAGTTATATTTAGCAGTTGTAAATAAGCTAATATTTTTAGATGTCGTTATATATATATACACATAAGCAGTTATATAGCAATCATAATTTTTTTTTAATTGGACCTGGCCTTTATCAACTGGTCATACAGAAGAATTAATAGAATAGATGCACCTGGAGTTAAATTATTTAACCGGTCAATATTTACAACTGACGGTTAATTCTAACAATATCGGTTAAGATGAACTTTATTACTTTAATACATTACTAGATCTTGACCCGCCCAACTGGGCGGATATTTATTTTATGTTTTTAGTTTTTTTATTTATAAATGATATATTTGTAATATTTAAACATAAATTTAGATTGAAAATTAACATTTGTAGTTATAATAAAAATTAAAAGTTTTAAAAAATATTTTGATATAAATTTATAATTCCTAATGAAAATATATAGAGATGGGTCATAATTTTTTCCAATTCCAAATCTTAGCATTATTAATAACAAATAAAATAATTTATAAATAAATAAAATATATAAACATATTTGAAATTAAAATAAATTTGTTAAAAAAAAATCTTACGCCATTGTTTGTTTATTTCTATAGTTTGACCCGTGGCCGTATAAATATTTGCTTTCACTTCAATTTTTTTCTTTGTTCTAATGATAATATATATATATATATATATATATATATGTGTAAATTAATATGTATTACATAATTGTTAGTATAACATTTTAAAACAAACTTTTTATTTATTACTTTAAATAATTATATTATGTGATTTTAATCGTCTATTATATCATAGTGTATCATATAAAAATCTAATATTTATAACTAATTGGAATTATATTATAAAAGTGTTATACTAAAATTTATAAATACAATATTTTATATTTTATTTATATGATATATAAATTGATTTTGATGTGTGATTTTTATTTTATTATTTTTATTAATAAATATTGAAAAATATTTAATGTTAACAAAAAATTTATAAGAAAATCTATTTTGGTTAAGATTCATTCTATTAAAGAAATCTATTATTTAAATTAGGAAAGACATTAAATACTTAAATCTATCATTTAAATAAGGAAAAGACAAAATTCTCTACTATTTTGTTACCAAACAAAATTTAATTTTTTTAAAGACTCCTATCGCTATTACCAAACAAAAGCTTAAAGTACTTCTATTTTAATAAGATAGATTCTAATGATAATATATATATATATATATATGTGTGTGTAAATTAATATGTATTACATAATTGTTAGTATACCATTTTAAAACAAATTTTTTAATTATTACTTTAAATAATTATATTATGTGATTTAATTCGTCTATTATATCATAGTGTATCATATAAAAATCTAATATTTATAACTAACTGGAATTATATTATAAAAGTGTTATACTAACAATTTATAAATACAATATTTTATATTTTATTTATATGATATATAAATTGATTTTGATGTGTGATTTTTATTTTATTATTTTTATTAGTAAATATTGAAAAATATTTAATGTTAACAAAAAATTTATAAGGAAATCTATTTTGGTTAAGATTCATTCTATTAAAGAAATCTATTATTTAAATTAGGAAAAGACATTAAATACTTAAATTTATCATTTAAATAAGGAAAAGACAAAATTCTCTACTATCTTTGTTACCAAACAAAATTTAATTTTTTTTAAAGACTCCTATCCCTATTACCAAACAAAAGCTTAAGTACTTCTACTTTAATAAGATAGACTAGATTTTGATCCGCGCTTTCAAAGCGCGGGTTTATTTTCCTTTATTTTTTTAAAAAATTGACAATATTTAGTAAATATCATATTTTTATATATTTGTTTTTTTATAAAAAAACTTAAACTTTTTATCTTTCTTTATCGTGTTTCATTTTAAAGGAGAATAGGCTGATCACAATATTCGCAACCGAAGAACCAACCCGAAACCGACCCGAAAATCAGGGTTCCGAACCCGATCAGACTCGGGATAAATATTCGAATGAGTTCTAAATTGCTATATCCGAAGAACCGATCCCGAACCCGACCCGAACCGAGAACCGAATGAGTACCCGAAGACATCTGAAATGTGAATATATATCTAAAAATATATGTTATAATTATATTTATAATTATTTTAATATTTTAAACTAATATTATAAGTTAACAATAGTAGTTATTTTCGATACTTTTGAGTATTTTTGGATAAAATATGATAGTTTGGATAAAATTTTAACCAAAAAACTGTATATAATGGATATTTTTGGTCACTTTTGGTTATTTTTGAGTAATTTGGAAACAAAAATTTGAACCGAATCAGATACTTTGGTTATTTTGAGTACAAATAACCGAACCTGTTTTAGATATTTTGGTTATTTGGTTATTTTTCAGGTTCTTATGCATGAGAACCAAACCCACCCGAACCCGAAACCCGAAACCCGACTCGAACCTGACCCGAAATTTTATAATACACGAATGGAGTTTAATTTTAAAACCCGAAAAATCCGATATCCAAAAAAACCGACCCGTACCCGAATGGATACCCGAACGTCTAGGTCTAATGAGTATTTATGTTTTGAAAATTAAACATTATTTTCTCCAGGCCCAAATGACTCAAGAGAGATATGATGTGGGTAGTGGGCTGAATAAAAAAAAGATCCAATATAGATATGTCATTAATATTACTTGATTGCCCTTAATGAAATATGAAATGTTAGTAAAGAAAAGAGTATTTTTAGTAAAAAAAACAATAGGATCCTGCTTTAATAGTATAGATAGGGTGAAATGACAAGTTATCCGGTTAACAAAATACATAATTGTATAAGAAATCAGTTATCTATATAATTTATTTGCACGTATGTGGAGGTTTGGGTTTAGGGGTTCCTATTGACTTTAGGGTTTAGTATTGGGTTTATGGTTTAGTGATTAGGATTTGGGTTCCGGGGATACTATTGGGTTTAGGGTTTAGTGACTAGAATTTGATTTAGGGTTTAGAGTTTAATGACTAGGTTTGGATTTGGGTTTAATCTCAAGTAACACATTGTTTAAAGGTGTATATATAATTTTAGCTATCTAATCATTTGTCATGATCAACTAAAATATTGCCTAAATGTTATTCGTTCATTTCGTATGTCATAGTTAAAATCTTCATTCCTATAAAGTCATGCACTTGCAATATGGAGCCAAACTATTTAACCAGTCAATATTTACAACCGATGGATAATTCTAATAATATCCGGCTAAGATGATTTTTAATACATTATCGTTTAGGATGAAAAAACAAGTTAGCCGGTTAACAAAATACATAATTGTATAAGAAATCAGTTTTCTAGATAATTTGTTTACACTTACATGAAGGTTTGGGTTCACGGGTTCCTATTGGCTTTAGGGTTTAGTATTGGGTTTAGGGTTTAATGACTAGGGTGGTTTGGGTTCCGGGGTTACTATTGGATTTATGGTTTAGGGTTTAGTGACTATGGTTTGGGTTATGGGTTTTCTATTGGGGTTAGAGTTTAGTATTTCTGGTTTAAAATTTAATATTCATGGTATTGGATTTTTTTGTTTGGGTTAAGCGTTTATTAACCTATGTACCGTTAATATAGAAACAATCGAATTGGCGCAACATAACACAGTTCATTCAGAGAATATCATTTTCTTATTATTTTTTATATCGGTTACTAATGTAGTCTTCTAAAATCTCAAACAAATCTTTACACTACAGCTCCAAATCTTTATAAATTCTTCCTGTCAGACATTAGCCCTAGGACTCACCAGCAGTTCAAATTTGGGCCCTCTCCGGGATTCCAACGCATCATGATCACTTTCCAGGATAATCTTTATTTTCGAATATGGATTATTTATTCTGGAGAATTAGGCCATCAATGGAAGATCATCAATTTGCTTGGATACTTTGGTATATATGAAAAGCAAGAAATAATAAAGTATTTAGTAATTTGGATATGGATCCTAGGAATACTTTTCAACCGGCAACAACAGAGGCGCTACTTTGGAAGGAAGCACAGAAAGAAGTGGATCAGAGGCAGAATTCTGTTATACATACAGTGGATACGGTTCTCCCGGCTCGTTCGGGATGTTGGTGTTTCACGGATGGATCATAGAAAACGGAGGATACTTTTTCAGGACAAGGATGGTATAGTACCTTTGAAGGATTTGAAGGACTTTTGGGAGTAAGAAACACAAGGGCTAGTCAGTCACCTTTACATACAGAAGTGGAGGCTCTCATTTGGGCAATGGAGTGCATGCGGAATTTGCGGCAATATAATGTTACATTTGCAACAGATTGTTCTCAATTGGTGAAGATGGTTTCGGAACTAGAAGAATGGTCAGCTTTTGCAAGTTATTTAGAAGACATCATGAGTCTTAAAAGGAGTTACCATAGCTTAGAGATTATTCATATACCAAGGACGCAAAACATTATGGCGGATCGCTTAACACGTGATGTGAGGCAACAGTCGTCGTTTACTGTTCATATGGATATAGAGCAACCAGTTTGGTTTACAGAGTTTTTATGAGTCTGTAATGTTGTCGACAAAAAAAAAATCTAGAAGGTAATTAATGTCTTCTAGCATTTTTAAACTGACACAACTTCTCTCTCTTTCCTGTTTAACTAATTTTGTGAAAGTTATAGGTTTTTGAGCTAAATTGCCCTTTAGCAATCTCTCAATTTAAAAAAAAAAGAGGTTAAGGGTATCTCATTTTGATTTGGTTGGTTTAGTTTCTATAGACTCGAATGCAGATGCAGGACGAGGCACATGATAGGCCCAAATCCTGGCCCATCTTGTTCGGTTTGGTTTGGTTTCGAAATTTATGAAAAGATTTCAGTTTATTCAACTTTTTATCCTAGAGAGAAAGGGAAACGAAGAGTGGGAACAGAAATTAGGGCAAAATTGCGTTCGATTTATTATTCACTGATGTGTTTCACTTTTCCTTGTATCTTTTGATCTGATGATGAAGGACCCTATAGCGAAGAGGAAGGTGGTGGTAAGGCACTTGCCGCCTTCTCTTTCTGAGTCCGATCTCTTATCCCAAATCGACTCTCGTTTCGGTGATCGTTACTATTGGTTCTCCTTTCGTCCTGGCAAGTCCAAGTAAGCCTTCTTTTGTTTCTTGTTTCTTTGTTTTAGGGCTACGATAAGTTGATCGATTCTGTTATATGTGATGTGTATCTTTCTTTTGTTTTGTTGTCTCACAGCTATAAAAGTCAGAAGCATTCACGGGCCTACTTTGGTTTCAAGGCACCAGAAGATGTTTATGACTTTGCTGCCTTTTTCAACGGCCATGTCTTTGTTAATGACAAGGGTATTTTTGAACTTTTTAATCTGTCTCTCTGCATCTGTTTTTTTTTTTAATTCTGGAGATTTGATTATATGGTTCTATTGTGTTGTGTTAGGTGCTCAGTTCAAGGCCATAGTTGAATATGCGCCTTCACAGCGTGTCCCCAAACCATGTGACAAGAAAGATCCTCGTGAAGGCTCTATTACCAAAGACCCTGATTATCTTGAATTCCTTAAGCTTATTTCTCAACCTGTCGAGAATCTCCCCAGTGCTGAAATCCAGTTGGAGAGGAGAGAAGCTGAGCTGTCTGGTATACAGTTTCCCTTTGGCTTTCATTGTGATTTTTTTTTTTCTCTCTCTAATGAATTAATTGGACTTACTAACAAAGGTCACTTTTTTAGGTGCTTCAAAATCGGCTCCCATTGTTACTCCTCTTATGGAATTCATACGTCAAAAACGTGCTTCTGTGATTGGATCCCAGGTAGAAAATCAGAGCTTTCCTTTGGACTGATATCTTTGTAGTTTTATTTTTTTGTTGATCTCTGGTTTCTGTTCAAGAAACAGGGTTTATTGGATGGTCGAAGAGGAGGCAGAAGAGCCAGAGCAGTCTCTGCAAACAAGCCAAGTTCGAGACCTACGAAACGAAACTCTGAAAAGAAAAAGGTGCGTCTCTGACTTTGTACTTGTACTCTGCCATTTCACTCGTATGTGTTGCCTTCTTGTGGTGAACAAACATATGTGTCCATTTTCAGTTTTTTTTTTTACTTTTCTTAATAGTATGTGGAAAAAGACAATTCAAAAGGTGTGGGCAGCTCCAAGCAAGATTACAATCAGGCAAATTCAAGTGGAAAAGACATACCAGCAACTGAAACTGGTAATCAATCAAAAGCCTTTATGTATTCCTAACTAGCTTATTCTTAAAAGGCCCATTGTGTTTCTGATCTATCTCTTTCCATCTACACAACTGCAGCCTCTGTCATGGATAGCTCTCTCCCAGGGATTTCATTGACTATGGATTCTGGGAAGAAAAAGATCTTGCTCCTGAAAAAAGACCGTGACAACCCTGTTGTAAGCTTTTGGCTTGTGCAGAACAAAAAAAAGCCTTGACTTCTATTTCTTCCAGTATTTTGATAGTTGTAGACAGAGAATCATTAGTCATTTTCCATTGTGTTTTCTTTTTTGCAAACGCTATTCAGAATACTCCACCACAACAGGAACAGCAGATGGAAGCTAATCTTTCCGGAAGCTCTTCGACTTCAAGGCAGAATCAGAAGATTGATGTTGGTGGGAGGTTGATCAAGGGAATACTTCGGAGAAATGAGACGCGGCCTAGCCAGGCTTCATCTTTTGTCCAGCCTGAGGAAAGAGTGGAACCCACAGAAGCAGAAAACTCCAAGCGTCCTCCTCGGCCATCCAACACTCGAGCAGGTTTTAGTGGAATAGGATTTAAGTAAAAAAGTGAGCTACGCAAGTTAGGGTGATAAATTAAAATAGATATGGTAAATGTGCAGGGAAAGATTATCATGTTTCTGGTACCAACAGTGAAAAGCTAGAGAGGCGTGCAAGAAACAAGGACAGACCTGATCGTGTTGTGTGGGCTCCTCGCCGGGCTGATGGTTCCAATATCAGCGAGGATCAACCGACATCTTCAGCAGGTTCTGTTCGTGATGTTTACAAATATGTAATTAGTTTAGTTTTTTTTTTTTTTTTATCGTTGTGCATAACATCTGAACTTATCATCTATATGACCTTACAGCAAACAATGGAGAAGTGGTGAACTCCTCTGGTGGACACACTCTCGAGAATGGTTAGTTCATTTGAAGTTGGAGAATGCATAATGTGCCTTGTGTCGTTATATGAATCAAGAAAAGTGATATTGTTTTGCCAAAACATTGGAACGCTATCCAGGTTCTGCTAGACATTCTAGTCGCCGTAGTGGAGCTCGCAATAGAAAAGAAGACGGCTTTGCCATGACTATTGAGGGTAAAACACCCCGGAGAGGTGGTGGTGGTGGTGGTGGGGGTCCCAGTTCACATGAGGCAAGCCAAACTAAAGCCTTTTTACGGCCTTATGATATGCTCTTATAACTATGTTTCGAAGACTCATTTTTTTTTATGTTCTACAGAAGCAAAAGTGGATCCAAAAATCATCATCCGGTACTTGATATATTCGCTTTACATATGGTAAGCTGTAGTCGCACGCATGCCTGCTTTCTATCATTTCCAGCGTTTAACATCAGTTTCTTGTTTTCTTCATGAATTATTAGAAGATGGATATATCAACACAATGTTTGTCCCCTTACCTTTCAGGCTTTATATATCAAGCCAATTCCAATGGACTATGTCCTTCAACGGGAATCTATAGATCTGAATTGAAATGGGGAGTAACACTCTATCAACATCACTCTTGGTTTTTGGGGACTTTTGGTCCATCGTCGTAGGTCGTAGTATTGCAGATAAAAGAAACCCTTCTCATAGTAGGAATCAGCTCAAGATTTATGGTTGTAAGACAAGAAAGACTCGGTTGCTACTTGCTTTTGAAGGCTTTTAGCAGTTCACGGTACCTGCATCCCCTTTTGGCTTGTGTTGTGTTACAGACGAGTGGGTGAGAAGTGAGAACTTACTCCTAAGTAATGACTTAAAGTCAAAAGTGTATATGCAGCAGGATACACTGTACGGGGTTATTATTTTTGGTTCCTGAGAGGTCTCGGAATGTGATTTGCATGATTTAACCATAATAGTTTTATCACTTTTCTTGTGGGAAGTGGGTTTATTTCATCTGATTGTTATATAACTTATTCCACCAAAAGAATGTTTGGGCATGCCACCAGGATTTCCGGGTCTTATTATGAAATTTATATGCATCATAGTAGTAGTAATAATGTTATAGATCGCAAATTAGAGTCAAAACCTGAGTACTTTGGTTGCAAACGGAAAGAAAAAAAGTTCGTATCACAATCTCCAAGACTCATGAAGGCATAAGGAAATGGGTATCCACTAAGGGATCAATTGTTTGGCAGATTAAAATTGGTGCAAGATGGAATGAATAAGACAACATGAGAAAGCACTTCGCTCACTGCTTTCCTGAGCATTGGAAAGAACATCTATCAATCAGTCTATCGGGCTCAACATTTGTGGAGTTGGTTGGCTAACATGTGTACGTCTTATTTATGATGAATACCTTTACAAATGCTTATGACATAAAGCCATCTATTGGAATTAAATATAGATATTGAATAAGCAATCGATTAATGACTGTTGAGAAAATTTTAAGCCATATATTTGTTTATAAAATATTTGAAATATTTTATTAATATTTTAAACAAAAATTATAAAGAATTATATGGTTCAAATTTACTTAATAGATTTTGATTAGGAAAATTGATTGTCTTGTTGCCTGAATTCATAATCTTGATGATTAGGATTCAGAAAGTGTTGTTAGGATAAAATCACGAAGATATATGTCCATTGCTTGATGTGCTTGTTCTAAATGTGTTTTAAAGATCAGACTTGGTGAAAATCCTTGTTCTAATCTTTGTTTGTCTACTGATGTTTGTATCTAGTTATTTATTTGACAGGTTGCCTATGTTGATTAGAATCTGCACAAGATGCAATTCCTAACCATGGAAATTGACCACTGCCCATCAATCCTTTGGACACTGATTGTGTCCATTAACTCCCAAGATAGTTGAGATGATGAATGGAGTAGTGGAGAGAATGCTCAGAAGTGATTTGACTGATGTCAAGAAGGTGAACAGAAAGTACATGCAAGAGAAAATGCGACAATTCAAGCCACGAGGATTGTGGTCTCAAGACATTGGTGATCATCATTGGTTCTCATCTTCCAAGCTTGACCACATACTCTCATTCACAGATCAAGCTTGAGGAGGGGTATTAATATGAAAAGTCAATGTCCATTCTTCAGAAACTTATGGAATGGAAGTACGTAAATATATACTCATTCTTATGATTGAATAGGTTTGCCCCTTGAAAATTGATGCATGTATTTGTGCATTGGTTGGATCAGGTACCTATTGAGCTCATGAACAAGGCAGGCTTGGACTCAACCCATGATGAAGACAAGAAAGCAAAAGAAAGGGGGGGAGACAAGCTCTGGCAATAAGAAAAAGCTCAAAGGTGTCTTGAAATCTGTTGAGTGTGAAGCAAGGAAGACACTGGAGCCTTTTGCCATTGAAGTAAGGCCATGATCCAGGGTTTATGAGTTCTTAAAATTGATCATAAGAATCATAAACCCACTGGCCAATCCCTGGGCTGAGGGTATCCCATGAGGTTTTCTACACTTAGGTTTTTAATGAGGCAAGTACTCTTAATTCCAAGCTTGCCCAAGGATCTCCTATGACCAAGTTTGAAGGAGAGTGATGAAATAAAGAAAGGATGACCAGAAGAAGAAGCTAAGAGATGATGCAAAGAGAGTTCATCAAGAGTAGACAAATCGGTTTTGTCCAAACAGACTTGCTCCACAAGCTACCATCTTGACCTAACTTATCTTAGAAGGCAAGAAATGAGTTGGAGAGACTTAATATGGACGTGGGAACCTCTGAGAAGTCAAGGAAACATGTTTGAATTTAAATAAGAGAGGCTGGTTTGAATTTGAAAAGAAGAAGTTACATGGATTGCTTTGGAGAAGCAGCTGGCCTGTCACTTTCACTCAGCAGGCTGTGCCAATCTCTCTCTTGTTACTTTCTACTCTTCATGTATGTGCCATACCTTGGTTGTATCCCATTTGACCTCTTCTCATTCTCCACGGAATTATTTGTTTATGTTTCCGTGTTTAATTAATTGTTTATTCATGTGTAATGCCTATTTAAAGGTTTCTTCATCACTTATAACATTCATCTAGTATCAATATAAGTTCTCTCAGTCTAATTTTGTGGCTCTCCCTCCCTTGCTTGTGTCTAAACAATATTCACAATGTAAGGAGTTTAGAGTTATGGTTTAGAAGTTTCATTAACTCTCTTTCTTTTAAGGCAGCCTAATATTTGTAAAACTCACTCTAAACACTTCTTATGTCTTCTCAAAACTCTAGCTTACTGATTCTAAATTTCATTCATCTTAAGTGCACAAACTCTAAAGTGTTGTGTCACTTCTCAAGGATTAGATTCAATCTAGAGATTTTCTGCCTTATATATTCAGTTTACTGTCTAGGATTCATGGTTATATTTGTATGCTTTGTGTGAGGATTCAGTCACAAGTTGACTGAATACTCTCTTGACATGAGACAAACACTCATGAATTCCAACATGTCGTTCCAGCTGCTCCTGCAGCGGTCATCGGGTTCGCTGTGTTTGTACGGTTCGCCATGATTGATTTTCAAATTTTTTCGAAAATAAAAGTTTCAAGCTCTGATACCATAAAGAGAAACAGAGAGTTTGAGAATTTTCTGTAGGTTATTGATCATCAACATGCCTTACATATATATCATCAACGTGCCTTACATATATATCCAATCCGAACCAAAGTATTTTGGATACCCAAATGTATTCGAAATAGATTTATGTACTTATATATATTAATTATTTTTAGTTTAATATATATAAAAACATCCAGATTATACATGGCTTTTAAGTTTGATTAAATACTTGAAAATATATATAAATAGTCAAAAATAAATATCTAAAATAGCTAAAGTATACCAAAACACCAAAATACTTAAAATAATTATTTATTCTCTATCCAAATATTTAAATAAAATTAATTTATATGTTAATTTTAGGTATTCTCACATATGTTATTCAAATTTATATATAATATTTTATTTTGTTTACAGATTTTGGGAAATTTAAAATATATAATGAACTTAAATTTTTTAAATAATTTAAATGGGTTATCTGAACCCATACCGAAACCGCAAATATTTGAATTGAATATGAACCAAAATTTAGAAATATCCGAATGGTGCTGAAATATTTGATCCCGAAAACCTGAAACCCCAACAGACCCGAATCGAACCCGAGTGAGTACCCGAACATCCATCCCTACTCAAAACCTTAATAACATAAACACTCACAAGCAATTAATCGTGTTTTATATGTATCATCAAATAATTAATCATATAATTAATAGTATTTATATGTATTATCATATAATAATCAAATATAATATATTTTAAAAATTTAATGTGAAATAGAAATACCGTAATTTAAAGTATATGAAATTGGACTTTGTATTGTATTTTTGTTATATATATTGAAAACATTTTTAATAATAGTTATTGGAATATATTATAATAAAAATAATTTTTGAATATATGTATATTTTTGAATCAATTTTCGATATAAATTAACTTTAAATTATTATTTTGATTTGAAATATGAATATGAAGTTTAAATTTTGTTTTATGATTATTTTAGAAAAATATGTTTTTAGATAATTAGATTAACTCGTTTTCGTATATTTTAAAACTCGTCCAAATAGATAGTTTTTGTAATATAATGGATTTCTAAATTTTCTTAATAACATAAACCCATTTTTTCTTAATATACTGCTATTTATTTTTCCAAACAATATTATATTCTTTTTATACTGTTATTCATGTTTTTAAACATACCTATTTTTAACTGCTATTTATGTTTCCAAACAAATCTATTTTTCTATTCTGCTATCAATGTTTTCAAACAAATATTTTTTTAAAAAAATTCATGTTTCCAAATAAACCTATTTTTACTTCAGTTTTAACAATGTAGATTGTGCGAACATAATTTTTATATTCAGAAAACCTTATAACCATGTTTTATATTTATACTATTGCAAAATCTTTAATGTATTGTACTCTTATACTTAGTTCATAAATTATTATATCATACTTCTTAACAATTTTGTAGCATATTAAATATCTCCACTATAAACTATGTTTAAACAATGGATTTAACAATTTTTACCAATCATTTATAAATTAATAGAAAATAAACATAGTACCCAAAAAAATACAATACGTATCTTATTAAAATAAAAGATTATATTCTATTAAATTACTAGTGGTAATACAGTCCAGAATGTAGTTTGTATTGGAAATACTTTTGAAATTTCAAACACTCAATATATTTAAAATGTATTTGTTTTGACAAGTAAAACATATTCTACCCTTTTTACGAATTTAATATCAATAGTTAAGCCTTCGCAACTATGCTAATGGTTGCAAAAAATAAAATTCATCTAAAACTTAAATACTTCAACTAAAAATATCATTTATATATATTTTCTACACTGCAAAAACTTGAATCTACTGGGTGAAAACAAAAAAAAAGAAAAATAAAAAATTGACATAAATTAGACGTAAAAACACCCGATCCCATTCCGACCTCGATCTGTGGAATCGTTTTGCACCATATGTACTGAGATTGTTCGGGAGACATGGTCTTTATGCATATCACTATAATATTACACTTATAAATTCCGTATTTTATAATAAAATTTACAAATATACTATTAACTTAATCAGTAAAAAGAAATTATCCGCTTTCAAAACGCAGATTAAAATGTAGTAGCAATATTATCAATATTTTTCAGAGTAACAGATAAAATAGAACTGCGGGCTATAATTTTGAGGAAACTGGTTTTATACAAATTAGTAATAATATTATATTGTGCCTTGAAAATTATCTTGGTTTTTTCTTGCTAAGAAAGTTTTATGAAACATCATGCTCTAATAGATAGGAACTTTTTTTAGAAACAATTATTTGTTTTGCCGTTAATAAAATGCAATAAAAAAACTAAACAATAATTATTTTATGTTTTCCATAATTTTTACTTATTTTGAATTTGTGTTTTTCCTAGTTTTACTTGTATTTTGCTTATTTTGTTCATATATTATGCTTCGTTTTGTTTAATAGATTGATAGCATGATTAATTAAAAAAACAGCTATTCCATTATGAATTCCATATTTTACATATCACACATGTTCTTGTCCCAGAACATTTAATCATTCTAGAAATTTCAGTTTTTCAGATGATTCAAAGTGGGTTATGGGTTTTAAAAGTCAAAAAAAAGTCTGCATGTGCTTTCCTTTTGGCATATGCTAGTATACCTTGTATTTTACAAATAAAAATAAAAACACTATTTTCTTAAAAGCATTATTAACATCAATATTTAGATAACATTATCATTAGATCAAAGCTTAAGTGAATATCATTTGTTGACAAAAGAAACTAAATATCATTTATCATTGGCCACAAGAACTTTTTACGACCTTAGTTGATCATGCGACTACGGTGGTGTGGGGAGGTGAGATTATAGACTCACACAGGTTTGACCGGCACACAAAGAGCCAAATGGGCTCTGGTTATTTTCCCAAAAAAGATTTTGGAAAGATAGTTATTTCTGAAACCTAGAGACTGTAGACAGCAACAAAACCTTTCAGTCAATCCGAGAGCTTATTCCAAAAGTTGAACTCAACTATTATAATTTTCATACAGATGACTGGGGTAATTATTTCTTCTATGGAGGATCAGGATCTAACCATACTCATTCAAGACCCTTCCACTAAATTCATTTTTTTCTCTTATTTATCTCAGTTAGTTTATTTTTCATGATCATTTAATCTGTTTTATTACTATTATTATATTTGTTCAACTAAGACTTTCGTGTAAAAACTTTGTTTATCGTGAATATTTTATTAAAAAAAAACTTTATTAGTTTTGCAAACTGAACCTTCAAAGTATATATATGATCATTACTTTTTATCCATTGTGATCGGGTTTTTTTGAATTACACTAAGGTATTCTAATTTCTACAAAAATTAGTTCATACTAGCCACATGTTAGCAGTCTACGGTCCACATGTTGGTTCCATGGTCCACTGTGATCTGTTTATGATTTAATATTGTGTAAGATGAGAAAATATGTTCATTTAAATGCACAGTGTATTAAGTGTGGTGGAGTACTCTATTCTCAACTAGTATTGGATGGGTGTACTGTAGCGAGACAGGCTACCTGAGTTAGTAATTCCTTTTCTGTCAGTACACTAATTTCTCTACATATCATAGCCCATTTCCAATTAGTCATCTCATTAGGTTACTGAGAGATGTCAATTTAAGTCCCAGAACACAACAATGTAATCACATTCAGATTGACAAAATGAACTTTATTGATAGAGATAAATCAAATACAATGGTTACAAAGAGATGGGATTACAATAACTAAAAATTAAGACTAAGATCAAAGTATTGAGAGAATAAGAGGGCGATATCGAGGTCATGTGCGATGTGTAAAGTTTCTAGGGTTTTGGATGTTATTCTCTCTTGTTCTCTTTCTCTTTTATGTAGCTCTTGGTATAACTGTTTTCCCAAAGATTGCAGAGGATAATCTCGACTAACTCAAGATTGATTCCTACTCTGATATTGGGCCTGTATTCCCTATCTAGTGAGCCTGACGTTTGCTT
Organism: Raphanus sativus; assembly: GCF_000801105.2. NCBI lineage: Eukaryota > Viridiplantae > Streptophyta > Magnoliopsida > Brassicales > Brassicaceae > Raphanus > Raphanus sativus. The sequence continues at coordinate 16,151,571 of NC_079511.1, forward strand.
CTGTTACAGCCCAGAATGGGGGTCGTCCAAATTGGTTTCTGAGGTTCTAACCGGACCAACCAAAGATGTGATCTACTGGTCGATAAGTCTAGAAACTGACTTGTTAACCTGAAACAAATGGAAGATGAATGAGATGCTAATGATATGAAGAATAAATCAGATTAAATAAACAAAGATAAAGGATATATATGACGGAATCAAGATGATGGATGTGTATCACTCTCAGCTTGATCAAATAATGGATTGAAGTGGATTGGCGGATAAAGGTTTGATTGAATCTCTCAATCTGTGGGTTGATGGAAACGAAGTGATTGACTCTCTCAATATTTGTACTGAGCTTATTTGATTTGCACAAATAAACTAGACTCACGAAATCGAACAACAAAGAATCTCTCTTTGAATCCCAAAAGACCGATAATTTATACAAAGAACAATCTTTGATAAAAACTGAATAAACTTTTATTAACTTGGTGATTGAGGGTGCTTTATACAATGGATGTCTATGAGCTTATATAGTGCTCATATACAAATGTGCCAAAGTTCTAAGAAGAAAAGAAAGGAAACAAATCAAAGACAAAACAATAAATTGAAAAACTAGTCGTTGGAGCTTTTTGTGGGATTTTAGCTCCAAGTAAGAGATGTGTCTTTGCTTGAACCTGGACGGTTTGAGGGGATAAGAGAGCATTCTTGGGACCTTCTTACTTTGATAGCTTCCACAAGTTGAAGAATGAATTTCTTCTTTGGACAACTTGTGTAACTTAGCTGCCTTTCTTGCAACTTTTGATCTCGGTTCTGATGCTCATCTATTTTTATTATTCCTGGATCAATTTTTTTTGGCAAATACAAGTGCAGGATGTCTTCTTTATCAAGTAATAAGGGAAATTTTAAATTAGAAACACTTCCTTTTCTTTGGCTGACTTTTAATGGCATTGATTCAGCATCTTGTAACATCATGGATTGTGTATCTTCTCTTTGGGCAGTATACTCCCCCTTGGTTCCTAAAAATATTTCACATTCTCTTGGACAAGACAAGTGCATTAATCTTTTCATGGAAATATTAAGAACATGCTGATTAAAAATGAAGCTTACCATAGGTTTTGGAATTTGAACAATCAATTGTTCAGATTTTGGTTTCCACATGGTCTGGTTCCTTACTTGGAACATCAGTAAGCATATAGCTTTCACTTTTACTCCCTGTTCCAGGAACACACACATCAGTACTAGTATCTAAAGGTGGTGTTAAACACTTACCTTGGTGGGATACTTTTACTACTGGTTTTGCTTCTTTAAGCAAAATGGACTGCATTGTGTCTTGAACTATCTTCTGGTCCATCACAAGAGTGACGCCTGGTGGTTCATCTCTTTGAATTCTTTCTCCTTAAGTCCTGTTACAACACCTTTTGACAAAGACAAGTGCATCACACAAGAATTTTGAACCAATAAATCAGATTGAATAAAACTATCACTTTTTATAGATAATCTGTTTTCTGTTCTAGTTATATTTCTTTCAATGTTTTCTTATTTGGACAAACTACAGCAAAGTGTCCTCTTTTATGATATTTATAATATGTATGATCTTTTAAATCCTTAGAGTTAGAAGACTTACCTTGGCTTGGTGCCTCTTCTTTCTTTGAGTTTGAAATCTCTTTATTCTTTGGACATAAATCTTGGAAAATTTTTGAGTCCAACAAGGATGTGGAGATTGTGTTTCTCTGGACCTCAGGACCTGTCTTAGCATCCTTTGATAAAGACAAGTGACTCATACCAGTGGGAGATGATTTATAAACAAATTTATCAAGTATAGGACTTACCTTGGCCTTTTCTTGAAAAAACTGTTTGTTTGATTTTTCTTTGTGTCTGACCAATGTGTCTTGGCTGACGAACTTCTTCTTCTCCATGGTATTTGGGACCTCATTAGGTTGGTATTGATCATAGAAAACCGTGGGCCTCCTGCTTGGCCGAATATGGTCTTGATGGTTCAAGTTTCTATGACCTCCTTTTGGCTCATCTCTCCTTGCCTCTTTATACCCATGGCTTGAAAACCTCCTTGGGTACCTTTCTCTAATATCTGGTGTTGGAAGTGAGGATATATACTTACTGATCAAGGCATCTTTAAGATCTTCTCACGTTTTGATAACCTCTCTTTGACTCTTCCATCTTGCACCATCTACACTTTTCCACCATTTGTATGCACTTTCGGTGAGTTGTTTGATGGCATGGCTAAGTCTTTCTTCCTTTGGCACGCCATGGTGTGAAAACCAATCATCCATGGTTCTCTCCCATGAGAGATAATCATCTGGCTAGATGCCTCCTGAAAAATAATAAATCTTAACATCATTAACAGATTTGAAATCATGATAAGAATGAGTTAATTAAGTATTCATGAGTGCAAGAAGTTGATGTGGAATGATCCATGAAGGATCTGGTGGATTGGGCTCAACATAGCCAGCCTCTGGTACATCTCCAAATTTTCTTTCTCCATGTGGTGATGGTCGGCCTTGTGGCTTATTTCTTTTTCCCAACTGAACAATCTTATCACTGAGCTCTTGTATAGCTTCTAATTGTTGGCTCAGTCTGGCCTCTAGAGTTAGGCCGTGTGCTTCTACCACCATTGATTCCTGAAAACAATTTCAAAGATCAAGTGAAATATGGGGAAGTTCTGGTCTTGGAAAAATAACAATGAAACAATGCAAACTAATTTAAACAAAACCGATAAATATGCATATATGAACCGACATGATATCAACTATGCAAAAATTATTTTTCTTTTGGTTTTCTGAATGCAAGCTCGAAATGAAACTAATATGGAATGCTAATAAACAAAATGAAATAAAATATGGAAATAGAAAACTAACACTGATTTTTTTTTTGAATTTTCTTTGATGCAAACAAGTAAACCAAATATGCAAATGATATAACTAAACTCTTAAAATATTTTCTTTTTATTTTCTGATGCAAGCACGAAATGGATCAACTAAAATGATCTCAAACAATAACTAGGATGATTTTTTTTTGAATTTTCAGATTTGATTTGCAATGCAAAAAGAAATGGAAACAACTTAAATGCATATTTTTGACTTTTTTAAAAATGGAAATAAATAGCTAAATGAATGCAAACATTTTTTATTTTATTTTTTGTGAATGAAAATAACAAACTTATGAAACAAATATGATATGCACGACACTAATAAATTTTTCTATGCCTTTTTATTTTTATTAATGCAAGATACAAGAAACAAATATGGAATGCAGATTTTTTTTTTTTTGAAATGAATGCACAAAAACTAAAAATGGAAAGTGGAGCTGATGGAATGAATGCAAACAAGATAATGAGTAAAATTTGAACCCTAGATGATCCACACTAAAATAAACTTGTCTTCCCTTTTTATACTTTTTTTTTAATGCAACAAGAACACAAAAATGCAGAAACTGTTTTTCTGGCTTTTTCGATTTATAAATGCAAAAAAAATGCAAGCAAATATGAGATGAAATGATAGATATCACCTGATTCATGAGCTTAGGCTCTGATACCAAATGTTACGGCCCAGAATGGGGGTCGTCCAAATTGGTTTCTGAGGTTCTAACCGGACCAACCAAAGATGTGATCTATTGGTCGATAAGTCTAGAAACTGACTTGTTAACCTGAATAAATGGAAGATGAATGAGATGATAATGATATGAAGAATAAATCAGAGTAAATAAACAAAGATAAATGATAGATATGGCGGAATCAAGCTGCTGGATGTGTATCATTCTCAGCTTGATCAAATGATGGATTGAAGTGGATTTGCGGATGAAGGTTTGTTGAATCTCTCAATATGTGGGTTGATGGAAACGAAGTGATTCACTCCCTCAATCTGTGTACTGAGCTTATTTTATTTGCACAAATAAACTAGACTCACAAAATCAGTAGAAAAACAAAGAATCTATCTTTGAATCCTAAAGACCGATATTTTATACAAATAGTAATCTTTGATAAAAACTGAATAAACTTTTATTAACTTTGTGATTGAGGGTGCTTTATACAATGGATGTCTATGAGCTTATATAATGCTCATATACAAATGTGCCAAAGTTCTAAGAAGAAAAGAAAGGAAACAAATCAAAGACAAAACAATAAATTGAAAAACTAGTCGTTGGAGCTTTTTGTGGGATTTTAGCTCCAAGTAAGAGATGTGTCTTTGCTTGAACCTGGAAGGTTTGAGGGGATAAGAGAGCATTCTTGGGACATTCTTGGATGCTTGTAAGGTGCTGATGTCGTGCCTGATCTGAAAAGAAAACAGATGTTGGACATTAATGTCGGTTTGCTCCAAATAAGGCAAGATGGTGTAAATGAGGATCCTCCTGATCCAATGTTGGCTGGTGCATGGAATGAGCTCATACAACTCCTTTGGCTCGTGCATAATATCTCCTGGACTCCTTGGTTTAGTTTGGTTGTCTTCTGGTCGGAATTTATTGGCTTGGAAGTGATTAAACCGAAAGATCCAATCTTTCCATAAATAGCTTCGGTTGAGTTTAATGACTTCTTCAAGGATCCGCCTGATCCTCTCGGCTCTGGTGCAGCTAAGGACTTATGGAATACCTTCTGATTGGCTGAAATGATCTCCTGGTCGCCAATGTCTGGTTTGAAGCTGATTGAATCGGTTAGCTTCCAATTGAGGTAAGTGCAGAACTGGTTTGGCCGGTTTTGGAGAATGGATCATAACTTCTGAATTCCATGTCCATTTCTCCTAAAATTTGGCTTGTTGTAAAGATGAGATATCCCTATTGACTACTATGATGAGCTTTGGTTCAGGCCGCTCCTTCCTTAGGCTTGAATTTCCTTCTAAATTCGGGTACTCGCGGATGGACGGGCTGGAAAACTTCCGGTTTGTAAAATTGATATCTTCTTTCTCCGGATATCTTTGGGTATAATTCCAAATGGGGTGGAATCCTCCTTGAGTGTAGAATCCGTGAAAATTGGTTTCATGGTAAAAACCCTTCTCCTTTGAAATATATGGCATTTTTAGTGCACATATGTCCTGGTTAGCGCCTTGGCTGGTTTGGTAAGGTGTTGGGTCGACCTCCGGTTCAGCTACTGGTTTGATGGCCGCATCAGCTTCGGAGGTTATTTTTTAGATCGTTCTCCATCTTCCTTAGTTTTATTTTGCTATCTTCTTTAACTTCCCCGCTATCTTCTTTTTGTATCTGTCTTCTTATCGTTATAGGTGACCTTTGCGTTGGAGGTCTAGGCATTTATCCGAGTGGTTCATATTGTCAGATTTTGGTCCCAAAACAAGGATATTAATTAATCCAAAGTTACTAATGGAAACTAAATAATAGAAAAATATGTGAGGGCGTATCCCCTATATATTAAAAGAGAAACATTTAAAAAGTTGTAACTCTAAGTTTGTATTAATTGAAAATAACCCCTTCCTACGTGGCAATCAATTATATAGTTAATTAGTCCTACGTGTCAACCTTACAATGACATTGAAAAACATGTTGGTCCAATTCGATTTTTATATCTCACTAGGAACATTTAATACCAACTATATGATATCTCTTATATATTATAGTTTTCAATAAACTAATTATAAAATTAATTAAAGTGTACAATTAATATATTATTTTCTTTCCTTAAATAAAAGTTACGGAATTTCCAAATATGACTAATATATATATGACAATTAATGATTCTAATAATAAAAATTTGATAACAATCTAAATCTTCTCCATAATTTATTGTTTAATTTTATATTATTAAAATAAATTAAACAATAAAATTAGCTATAAAATTAAAATTTAGATTTTTTCGTATATGTTATATTTTGAATTTTTTAAAATGACAATAAATTACTAAAACTGTTAAAATTATTATGTTAAAAATTAATGATCAAGGGTTTAACATTTTAATTATAAAAGATACACATGATTTTAAAAACATAAGAGTAAAAAGTATCCTTTAATAACAAAACAAAAATATATATATATTAAACTATATACCATATAAGATTACATAAATATTTTAATTTCAAAAAATTTAATGAATTTTCAAGAACATTTATAAATTATAAACTTATTAGATTTTTCACATTAAAAATTTTGTTATCAATGATTTAAATAATTTGTTACAAAACGATATGAATGATCATAGAACCGTATGATTATGAAATCTCATTTAATAAATAACCATATGAAATATACTATTTATAAAATATAATATTCTTAGAAAAATAGGTTGGTCCGTCTTAACTTATATTACATCTATCTTATTAAAACAGAAACATTTTGTTGGACCTAACATTTATTTTGTAAGTTTTTAAATTAAATACACTTTTATACTTTATAGTTAAACATACATTAAATCACTAATGTTCATTTTTTTATACTACTATCTATGTTTCCAAACAATATACTTATTTCTTTATACTACTATCAATGTTTCCAAACAATTTTTTATACTACTATCAATGTTTCCAAATAATACAATAATTAATCTTAGTTATTTTATATCTATCATTTTTTCTTTAAAATTTTGTAGAAACGTCATAATTTCATAAATTGCAAAATAGTGAACTTTAAAATTTCGATTATAAGATTACAAATTATGAAACTATTACAATTTAAATCTAATTAGATTTCATATCGGTCATCCATCAGTTGAATCGGTTAGTCTCGGGTTTTAGTGATTTTTTAATATGAATATTTTAAAAACATAAATTGAATTGTCAGATCTCTGGATTAACCGGTATAATCACAATCGGGTTGAATTTAAAAATACTGATTTAAATGCAAAAATATTTTAAATACACACTCTTTAAAAATTACCAAATATTTGTTAAATTATTAGTGAAATTTTTCATCGTAAAATATCCCGCGCTTTTTATTAAACTAACTATCAAATCGATAAATAATGTACAAAAAACAATCTCGCACTTTCCTTAAATAAAACTACAAAATTACCTAATATGATTCACGTATATATGAAAATTAATTATTATGAATAATGAATATATGATAAAAAAAAATATGTATCTTAGTTCTTTTTTAAAAGAATTTTATTTTATATACCATACAAACCGAATGTATGTGATTTTATAAAAACCAAAGGATTTGGATATGGTTTGATTTATAACCAATTAAACTAAAACATGTAAATATATGTATATTTATATATGACGCATGAAATTCATATTTGTTACATGAGTTGAACTATAATTATAATTTGTAAATCACTTGAATCACTTGAACTATAATTAAGTAACAATTTACTGCAACTGAGATTTCTTATTTTCTTAGTATTTTTTTTTATCTTTTTTGCTTATTTTAAGTTAAGATTATAAATTTGATGGACAACAATTAGTTGAAATTCTCAACAATTTTTTTTTATCTTTATACAAACAGAGTTGTGTTCAATAGAAGACATATTAATTTGATGAACACCAAATATGGAAGAATATAAAAACTTTTCTTTCATGCTTCTGTTTTGTTTTTTTTTTCAAAATTTAGAGCTTTGATATTACTTCTAGATTTGATTATTTTATTAGATGATAAAAGCATTTTTATTCTTTTATTTAAATATATAATATTTTATAATAAATGACTTTTTGACAACATGACTCTAAAATTCGTATAATATATAATATGATTTCAAACTAAATAATTATGTTTTTGTTATAAAACTGAATAAACTGAAAACCGACGGTATATAAACCAAATCGAACCGAAGTAAATATGGATTTAGAATAGTAGTTATATTTTAATAACCGAAATATCGACAAAACCGAACCGAACCGAAACCCGATATCCGGATTGAACACCCCCCTAATATAAATGGAACCGAACTATTGTTTCATTTTTCAAAATATAATAAAATAATAACTTCATTCCGCGTAAGGCGCGGATCTTATTCTAGTTTTACTAATTCAGCTCGCCTGAACCGTTTATTTTACTAATTCATTTGTAACTTGATAATGAGCCTACCATTGACAAAAGAATCGGTTTATCATAATTGAAAGTTTTCATTAGCTCTCAAAAGCTAGCGAAAGAAAGAGAGATAAACAAAGATTTTATGAAATTCTGAAGTGGAGTAAGATTAAAGAATATTTGAAATAGAAAGATTCAATTTTTGGGGGTTAGGATCTAATTTCGATCAATTTTTATCTAGATGTAACCCCTTTCATACGCACCATCGTTTTGTTCAACAGATTGACAAAATAAAATTAGTAAAAACAAGTCAATCAAAAGTGAGCCAATCTTTCATTAGAATAGGCATTTTGACATAACAGAAACTATTGTTGGACAACAAATCGGCCTATTAGGTGTGAATCATTTCTATATTTTGAGTATCCTTTATCAATTATTTTAGTTTAAACAAATATTTTTGGTGATTTTAGACATTTGTTATAATCCGATCCGATCTGAATCCAGAAAGAACAACCCGACCAGATTATTAATAAAACATGAATGGGATTTACAAACATCATACCTAAAATTCAAAACTGAACCGAATTCGATAAGCCCCCAAACGCCCATGCCTAATAAATTCTCTGGAAAAGTTGCACCATGCAATTATCAAAGACAAAATACTAATCATTAGAAAATACTGAATATAAGTTGAATTGAGTTACTTGGATTTTCTGAAGCACTAAATATCAATTTTGTTGGAAGCATGGAGAAACCAAAGGAAAAGTTAGAGCTTTCTGACTTTACACAGGCAAGAAGAAAACATACATTTGCTTCATAAAAGAACGGCTTAGGCTTCAGGGGTTACCTGAGCTTGGAGATCAAAGTTGCAGACACAGTGAGGACATATGTTGGTGTTGATTATAACACATCTGAGATGTTGAAGACTAGTAGAAACCGAATGAAAAGTCGTAAGATCGTTTTCTTCGTCAGAGAAAACAAAGAAGACTACTTTGTCTTGAAGGTGGAGGTTTGTGAAGTTTGACCCAAAAAAATAATCATTTATTCCACACTGGACATAAGACAAGTTTTACAAGTGAAAAGATGGAGAAAATTGGAGTTTCAAATTTTAGAAGCCAAAACACAAGAAGCTAATCTTACAGGACATTATAAAATATATGTCTTGTGGCGGAAAAGGGATAATGTTGCTGTTGCAGAATCGTCTTCTTCATGTTTATGTTTCTTGTAAAAGAGAAAAAAACACTTAATATTAACATTGGTTTCTGGTGGAGTTTGAGAGAAGTAGCTTTAAGAGATGTACCAACTAGCCATTCGAAAAACTAGTTATTTTTGTATCATTTATTTTATTGATTAACCATGAGCGAGCAAGAGAGTTAGATACTAGAACCAAACTCGAGGTAGTTTCATTGTTTAGCTGAAAAAATGAATGGGGAAATTTCAATTATAGCATTTTGGTGATACCACTTTTCAATTTTACCACAAGCAGATGCACATTTTTATAAATACCTAAAGAAGCTAAATGACAATGACTAAAATAACCTTACTACTCTGACTCTCACCTTTCGAAGGGACATCACCTCCAATGCCTAATCTCCTCCTCAATCAATCTCCTATGCACCATAAAATATCCTATACCCATCAACCATTAATGAATATGCGAAAAGACCAAAAGGACATCCCATATTTTAATTGGAACCCAAAATTTGATCCCATTTCCCAAACCAAAATCGGCATCCAACATAACTCGGGTTTGGTCGGATCTGAATTGGATTGGTCTGTAAAAAAAATGGGTTGAGAAATTAAAAGTGGTTCTTATGTTTGTTGGTTTGGTCTAAAAAAAAGAAAAAAGTGATTCCCTCCCCCCGTAGCAGCTCCCTAGCAGCTCCTCTTGCAGCTCCTCCTCCACTCCTCTCTCTCTCAGCTTCTCGAACGCTGCCGTCTGTTGCCGTCGGGGCGGATAAAGTTGCAGCCGGTAAGTTATGCTCTGTCCTAGCATTATTTCGGAAGTAGGTTTTGGGGGTTTTAATAGATTTGTAATTGTGACAAGTTTTGTTTAATTTCGGGGTAAATTGGTATATAATGAATTTCGGTAGGTGAATTGGAGTTGAGGGATAGGGATAAACCCTAGATTATTCAATTGTTCTTGATAAATTGTAGTAAAACTGAATAACTGGGTACAACTGGTAGAATTAGGAAAACAGGGAAAATTCGAATAACTGGTAAAACTGTAGCAGGATAATAGTAGGGGAAATTGTAGTGAGTTTCTTTTGTTTGTTCCTTTTGGCAGGACACAATGAGCAATCACGTCAGAGATATACCTGGTAGTCCGAAAGAGAGCTACAAGATGTTGTATAGTTATTTGTACATGTTAGAGCAAGTGAATCCGGGGACAAAAACCTGTTTGAAATTGGATGATATAAGTAAATTTGAGTACCTTTTCATAGCTTTGGGAGCTTGCATTGAAGGGTTTGCAGTTATGAGGAAGGTGATAGCTGTGGAGGGGATACGTCTGAAGAACGGTGGTGTTTTAGTTTTCGCGAAAGCTCAGGATCCTAATGGTCAGAGGTATCCACTTGCGTTTGCAGTAGTAGATGGTGAGAATCTTGCTAGTTGGACTTGGTTTTTCGAGATGCTTAAAAGTGTTATACCAGACTCTTCTGAACTGGTTTTCATTAGTACAAGAAATCAGAGCTTGATCTTCGCCATAGGAAACGTGTTTCCACAGGCTCACCATGGTCATTGTTTATGGCATTTGAAGGAAAAGGTGAAATTGCATGCTTGTAACGTCAACAAGAATATAGTCGGGCAAAAACTTATGGAGTTGGGCAGATATTACACGGTTGATGACTTCAATTCTGCTTACGACTCATTTAAGATAAGATGTCCTGCTGCGTACAAGTATGTGGAGGAATGTGGTATTGAAAAGGACAAATGGGCAAGGGTTTTTTTCCCACGTGATAGGTACAACTTGGATACAAGCAACACTCTGGGATCAATGAAGAACGTGTTTAAAGAGGCAACGAGGTGGGCCTTAATACCAATGCTGGATTGTATCATTAGGAAATTCTCTGATTGGTTCACTCAACGGAAGGATGTTGTTTCTAGATCAATGAATACAAGACTGGTGCCTCGGGTTGAGAACTACTTGCACGATCTATGGGCTGTTGCACATAAGCTACCTGTGCGGGAACTTGATAGTTACGAGCTTAAGTACGAGATCACTGACGCTGCAGGAAAGGTGTTTTGGGCGACCTTGGTTGGAAAAACTTGTACTTGCAAGGTGTGGGACTATGAAAAGTTCCCTTGTCTGCATGGACTGGCAGCTTATATCTATTTCGCTAGGAATGTTGATGGCAGGCGCCTTGATATCCATGAGTTGTGCTCAAAATACTACTGGACGGAAATGTGGCATTTGGCGTATTCCAGAACACTTAATGTTGTGCCCGACATGGCTTCTTGGAATGTACCAGATCAGATCAAGGAGGTGAAGATCATACCTCCAGATCGCATCAAGCGGCAAGGAAGGAAAAGGGTTTAAATTTGGATGAATTTGGAGTAATGCATATTTCGAGTAATGCATTTGGGTACTTGATTTTATGTTGTAATCTCTGGAACTTTGTTTCATTTCGTGTTGTGTCGTGTTGTATGACTTGGAAAACTGCGTAAAACTTGAGTATAGTCAATTTATAACAAAACTCGGTTATCAATTTCAGAACGTTTATTTTTTTTTGTCAAACAAATTAAATGTTTCTTTTATAAATGAATAATATATTTTTAATGAATTTTAATGTAATTTCTGAATTTTAGAATAAAATTAACAGATTATATAATGAATAATTACTAAGTAAGCAGAAAATATATTTTTAATGTAATTTAGGAAAAAAATCTTTGTTGGATTCCTTGTCTATTTATAACAAAACTCGGTTATCAATTTCTGAAATTTAGGAAAAAAACTCTCACGTATCTCTTACGAGACCTTGCAATTCCAATAACACTTTGTTGGCCAAAGACATCTTACAAACGAAACTTTCGAGTTATATCTATTCGCTAAATATAATTGCATGGAACTATATAAATAACAATTTAAACTAGTAATATTGAAGGTAAAACTAGATAACCAATTTAAATAGATTAGTAACACTAAATAAATTAGAAACCGACAAAAATATAACTATGACCAAAGTTGGGAATACTAGTATCTTGGGTATAACTAAGAACAAATTTTTTTTGGGCAATTATCTCATTTTAATATCTCACTTTCAGTTGGGCCCCTTTCAGTTTGACTTTTTCCCCTTTTTCTCTAGCCTCTCTCTCTATTTCGGGTCTCCCATTTCCCCATTTCCTCTCCCTCTCTCTCTCTCTATTTCGAGAATCGAATTCTCTTCCCCCCCCCTCGCCGAGCAAGTGAGATGGAAAAAGTGAAGATGGAAGTGGGTTCGGGTTCGGGTTCGTCTTTATCGCAAAGGAGCCGCCGATTTTCTTGTCTGAGGTTGTGTCACTGTGGCTTGCCAGCGAAAATAAGGCAAGCTTGGACTGACAAAAATCCTGGTCGACACTTTTATGGCTGTCCGCGCTTTAAGGTATGAATATATGATGGAATCTGGATATAATGGAATCTGGATTTGAATTGGGTTTGAATTTTGACCTTCCCCTTATTGCAGCTTGGAAATGAATGCAAGTACTTCTCTTGGTTCGATGAAGAGGATGGTACAGAATGGCAAAGGAGAGCATTGCTTCAAACCCGTGATGAAATCCGAGAGAAGAATAAAGTGATTGAGCAATTACAGAAGATCATTTCTGAAATGAAAAGTCATTTGGAGAAGAAGAAGACAGGGAAGGGCGGGAATGACGAAAATGAAGAAGATGACATTGTTAGGAAGTTTGAAGAATTGTATGCTTAGTTTAAGTGTGGTGTTGAAGAATTAGTTTTTCTAGTATTTCTAGTTTTCCTAGTATTTCTAGTTTTCCTAGTTTTCATTAAGTTCTCCTAGTTGTCCTAGTTTTCATTAAGTTCTCCTACTTTTCCTAGTTTTCCTTAAGAGGCACATTCAAAATATAAGATTGCAACATCCATGATAACAAGATTGCAACATCCATGATAACAAGAACAAGTTCCATCCAACATACCTAAAAAGTCAAGAGGTTTCCAACATCCACACAACAACAAAATAATGGGTCCAACTTCCCACAAAATACATAACCGAGTTTACAAAATACATAACCGAGTTCTTCACTCCCCGCTTCCTTGCCCTTCATCCATAGCTTTCTTCATAAACGCCTCAAACGGAACCACCATCCTTTCCTCAAACTTGTCCATTGTCTTCTTAACTCTCTTTAGCTGAGTGCCAATCATTTTCACTTGTTTGATCAACTCCTCCATCATCTTCTTCTGGCTTGCGCCTCCTTCCTCTCCACCTACTTCGTCATCCTGATCTTCGTCATCCTGATCTTCGTCGACAGCCTCTTGTGCATTTGGATCACGCGCAGCAACGTCTACATCATACATCTCTTCAAAAAAGACTGAATGTCCTTCTGCAAGACGCTTTACCCAACTGTCAATAGAAATATCATCGACATCAACGTCGTCCTCCTCTTCAGTCAGCTCTTCCAAAAGAGCTACTTCTTCTTCTGTCTTGGTAGGAAGGATGCTGTGGATATCCCCTGACTGATACCAAAAAAGTAAAACCAAAAAATAATACATGTTAGTATAATGCTACAACATTTTCAAAGTTTGTAGCACAAGAAACATTACAACATTTTCAAGATTGTAGCAGAAGAAACATACCGTTATTTTGTCCAGTTCCCGATTCAATTTTGAAAGTGAGAACCCTTTCATCCCTGCTGATTTAAAGACTGATCTGCACATCCTAGGACAGTCTATATCGACGTCTTCAACCTCTTGTCTGAACTTCAATCCAAACTTGGGAATTGCCTCAAAAGCAAGCAACTACATACCAATCATGTACAAACACTTAACACAATAATATTAATAAATGATAAGGTAATTATCTTCAATTGCTTACCTCCAGTGGCAGACAGAAACCTGGAAGTGGCCATAAAGTCTTCTCTCTAACCCGACCTCCAAAATGATCCATGGTATGCGATATCTCCTTAACCATGTAATCAAACGAGTACCTCCCCCATGGAAAGTTTTCGCAGAACTCGAGATCGTCCACAGCTCTTTGGAAGAATTCCAAAACATCTTTGGCGCCTTTTCCTACTTTCGTTTGCGCACAGATAACACTTCCTAAAAAGAACAAAACCATCATCTTCAGCCGGTCTCTGTGTTCTCCCATAGCCAACAGCTTCGCTTTGACATCCTCAAGCCTTATTGATTCTCCCTTCTTAAAATGGCGCTTCACGAACTTTCTATCACCAAACTCCTTATACCCAAGTGGATAGTTGCGGCAGCTAAGACCTGAGATCAAAGCGTGTTCTCTCAGGCCATAGCGGATGGGAACACCATTCACAATGAACCACACTTCCTTCCTCTTCGAGCCATCCACTGTCCGCAATAGCAACATCCACATTCCTTGGACCATGTGGTTTGAGTCCTTCTCCATGTGGAACACGTGACAGAATTGTGGATGCTTCTCAAACCACTTCCTCTCAGTATCACTCATCTTCGGTTTGAGATTAGCAAATGTAACCATAACGTCATTGACGAAACATTTGGTCGCTATCTTTATTTGTTTCTTGTACTCCGACTCATAGAAGTACATCCTCAACGGTTTGATTGCCTCGGTTGCCTCTAATTCCTGCAAGTAACATTGTGTTCTACATCAGTTATTCAAGTACTAAAACATAGTTCTCCTAAGTTATCCGAGCCTTTCCTAATATATTTAGTTAAACCCTATTCAAGTTTTACAGTTATTACCTCTTCTCCTTGCCCGAGAACCCCGTCACCATCACCATCAACATTTCCTGATTCCGCTTCCAATGGGGGTTCCTTCTCTCCTTCTTCTTGATTTTCATTTTCGTTTTGACCTCTGTTCTCTTCGGGAGTCCCGTTCTCTTCGGGAGTCGGGAGAGTCCCGTTCTCTTCCTCCTCTTGTATTTCTTCTTCATCTTTGTTCTCTACTTCTTCATTGCTATTTCCTTCTTCATCTTCATCTTTATCTCCATTTTCTTCTTTATCTTCTTGAGATGCATCGCTGTTTCCTTCTTCCTCTTCATCTTCGTCTCCATTTTCTTCTTTCTCTTCTTGAGATGCATCGCTGTTTCCTTCTTCCTCTTCATCTTCGTCTCCATTTTCTTCTTCCCTTTCTTTCTCCTTCTCCGATTCTTCTTTCTCTTTCTCCCGATCTTCTACATCCTTAGCCGGTTCTTCTACTTCATTCTCCTCCGCAACTCCCACGGTTCCAACAAATTCAACCGCCGATGATTCCTCATCCGTCGTTTTTCTCTTCTTCAAGTTCTTCGGTTTGTTCTTCTTCGAGTTCTTCGAGGTCCCGCTCTTTTGCGGAGGAGGATCCGTTGGAGGAAGCCTATCCTTTCTCTTACCCAGCCTAGTTTCAACCATGATTCACACGTTTTCGGTGAATAATCGAAGGGAAATCGAAGGAATCGAAGTGGGATGTTCTAGGGTTGGGATACGTTTTCGAATTTAGGGGAAACCGTTTGAGAGAGAGGGGGGGGAGGGAGAAATAGAAATAAAGAATAAAGGGAAATTGGAGAGACTCCACTTGGTTTAAATCGAAATTGAGTGGTTATTTGGATTCGGGTTCGAGATGGTTAAAATCGAGATTGGATCGGAGGGTTTAAGTTGGATTGGGGACGGTTAAGTCTAATTTATGATCTTTGGTTCGTATTTCAATTCGATTCGGTTTTCCCTCCGGTTAAACTTGGTAAAACCCGTAAATAGTTTACCTTCCTTAGGGTTAACTGTAAATTCCAGCAATTCGCCATTTTATATTTTTTCTTTTTTGTTTCATGTCTTTCAAAGATTGACCGATAAGGAGGGTGGGTATAAGAGATGATGTCCCCCTTTCGAAGAAGAGACGAAGAAGCTTGGCCGTCGATGTTAAATCAAGTTCCGTCATCGTCTTCATCAAGCATCTCCGTCATCGTCCTCATCAAACCTTTCCATCGTCATCTTCATCAAGGTACCGCCGTCGTCTTCATCGAGCTTGGCCGCCATCGTTGAAGACGAGTCCTGCCGTCGTCGTCGTGGTGCAGCTTCGATCGATAGGGTTGTAAATTGGGAAGAGTGCAATGGGAAGCTCCGATCGATATAGATACTTGTTAAGGCTCGTAACTTTTTAGTGTTTCAGTTGCTTGATTCTTCCTGATTTGAAGAGAATTGGTTTTTGTTTTGATAATTGGGAATGATTCAAGTGGTTTTGATTTCGATTTCATGTAGCGTGATGTTGAATCCGTTGCTTCCAGGAATTTGACAGAATCTCGAGTAGATTTCTGGCTCCGATGAGCTTAAGAAAGAGTAGGAGGAGTTAGAAGAGAAAAAGGCCAGGGCTGACGAGAAAGCAGCTCTTATATATCAGAAGAAGATAATGATTGGTGCTGAGAAGAAGCTGAAGAAAGCACAAAAGGAAGAAGCTAAGAAGCATCCGAAAGTACAAGATGAATTGGTAACTAAGTCAATATTTGCTCTTGTTTATAAAATCCTAATTCAGTTTATAAAATAATAAATCAGCAGTATTGATGTCGAACTCTGTTTGATTTTTTCAAATACCAAATTAAACCTTAATCTTGTTTGTATATGCTGTCTTTCTGTATGTAGATTGGTGTCAAGGAGCTCACTTAAAGAGATCATGACACTGACAGTGCAAGTGTTACGTGATCCATGTGCTGTATGGTTGAAGTTGGAAAGAGTGAGCAGGTTCATCTCCATTCTCCTTAAAAACCCCCAATCTAGCGTTTTACGTCATCGATCTTTCTTCACAGATTCACTTCGATGCTTACAGGATGCTTTAGTGGAGTTATCCGAGCAAGGAATTAATCGTCTTGATCGTGGAGGAATCAGGCTGTCTTCAAGCCAAGGTCTATCTCCAACGCGAGGTATCGATTTCTCCCCCCAAATCTTCAAATTCAATTCACCAAACTGTAGAATCCGTAACGTTGTATGTATGTGAGAAGCTATTCACAAAGTACGAGAACGGAGCTGAAGGGAGACCTAGATTTGGAATCAGCTTAGGGCTTTCTGAACACATTCTCATCACCTGGACATTCAAATACTATAGAGATCAAGTATCCAGGCCCTGACATGGAGCTTCTTCTCAAGTATGATAAAACAAATCATTCATCCTCTTAGTTCGTGTAGTTTTAGCAGATGATGTTTGTGGTTTATTAGGTCTGTTGATACTCTGAACTCGTGCATCTACTCTGAGATAAGAACGAGAATCCCAGAGACTAGTGAATGGGACTATAACTTTGAGCAGGCAGGAACCACACCGATTACTTTTACTGTAAAGGTAACGTATGATCTAGTGAAGTGTATCATTGCTAGCTAGTCAGAGAGCTTTCTCAGATGATTGTTAAAATGTATCAGTCAGCGGCGTTGAAAGAAGCAATAGATGATCTTGAGTGGCCTGGATCAAGCGTGCAGATTAGCCTTCAAAAGTCTCCTCCTTGTGTTACCTTTAGAAGAGAAGGACATGGAGACTTACAGGTCTTGTTTTGTTTCTCACTTGTTAGTTTCTTGGATATGTATCGGGAGAATCATGTTGGGTGTACTCTTCTTTTCCAGATAGACTTCATGTATTACGCCAACACTGATCTTCTCCTTATCTTTCATTGCGATACTGAAGTCTCTTACAGGTAACAATTAAACTAATCCCTTCTCTAGCGTTAGTTGATTGAATCCTACAACTTATGGCTTAAAAACTCATAGAGCTGGTTGTTTCTTAGGTATAAATACAAGTTTTTGAAGGCGACAACAGCAAATATTCCGGGAAACGTCGCCAGGGAAAACATGGGAAGCAAGCTGACAATAGGAAGAGGAGGGATGTTGAAAGTTCAGCACTTGGTTTCAGTTGCTAAAGCGTTAGCTCCACAAGTGGACTCTGCAGGTTATCAGCCGCCGAGTCGGATTTGCTTATATAGTTCTTTGTCAAGCCTGAAGAGTTTATAAAATCAGTCTATAAGGTTTTCTAAATAAATTATTAAAGTATACTTCATTTATAAGAGTTTATAAATTCAGTTTATAAGGCTTCAGTTTATAAGGCTTTATGACGATCATAAATAACTTATAAATGTTTATAAATCATTTTTAAAGATTTAGAAATCATTTATAAACCTTTATCAATAGTTTATTTATATATTCTTATAAATGATTTATAAACCTTTATAAAATCACTTATAAAAATATACCAAATATTTACAAACCCTTATATAACCATTTAAATAATTTATAAGGGTTTATAAAACATTCATAAAGTTTATAAAAACAATTTATAAAATTTATACACCAACTTATGAGGGGTTTACAAGGCTTTTTAAATTATTTATAAATCTGTTTATGTCACATTTAAAACTAATATTATTATAAATCTGGGTTTTGTGATATTCTGATAATACATCAAAACAATTTATAAGTTTTTATAAAGTAGTATTTGAATAATAAATATAAAGGTTTATAAAATAGAAAAGAATATCTCTGCTTAGACAATTTATAAGGGTTTATAAAGGTAAAATAAATCAGTTAAAAGAATTCTAAATCATTTAAAAAGTTTATAACCATTCAGAAAATCTAATAAAAGAATTTATAAGGGTTTGTAAATTTTTTTAGAAGGGGGTTTAATGATATATACATAATTTATAAGGGTTTATAAAAATTCATAAAGTTTATGAAAACAATTTATAAGACTTTATAAGAGTTTATAAAATCAGTCTATATGTCTTTCTAAATAAATTATTAAAGTATACTTGATTTATAAGAGCTTATAAATTCAGACTATGAGGCTTTATAAGGATTATAAATGTTTATAAATCATTTTAACGATTTAGAAATCATTTATAAACCTTTATCAATAGTTTATACATATATCCCTACAAATTATTTATAAACCTTGATAAAATCACTTATAAGAATATACAAAAATATTTATAAGGTTTTATATAATCATTTAAATAATTTATAAGGGTTTATAAAAAAATCATAAAGTTTATAAAAATGATTTATAAAGTTTATACACCAATTTATGAGGGGTTTATAAGGGTTTTAAATGGTTTGTAAATCAGTTTATGTCACTTTTAAAACTAATATTATTAAAAATCTGGATTTATGATATTCTGATAGTACATCAAAACAATTTATAAGTTTTTATAAAGTAGTATATGAATAATATTTTTATATATATAAAGGTTTATAAAACATAAAAGAATATCTTTGCTTAGACAATTTATAAGGGTTTATAAATGTAAAATAAATCAGTTAGAAGAATTCTAAATCATTTAAAAAGTTTATAACCATTTAGAAAATATAATAAAAGAATTTATAAGGGTTTGTAAAATATATTTTATAAGGATTTATAAAGCATTCGTAAAGTTTATACATTTTATACACTATTTATAAATAATTTATAAGGCAAAAAAGAACCAAGCACGCAAAAACGTAAGCCTATACATCTATTATCTTTGTCATATTGGACTAAGAACTCGTTGTATGAGAAGTCAGGACTGCTAAGGAGATCAAAATGCTTGCTTCCAAGCGTGTCTTTTAGTATTGTGATCTGTCCTTCCTTGAGGAGCGTGTCCTCTTCAAATTTCTTCACCTCCTTCAACATCTCCTTCTCTAACTCCAAATCCATATTTATCTTTCTGCAGTCATTCACTTCCTTACACATCTCTTCTCTTTCCTCCAACACTTTTGGTAATGCAACTTTCATGCTAGCTAACTGTTTAGCAGCTTCTTGGAGATTAGTTTCAAGCCGTTTCACGTTCTCATCC
This sequence comes from Raphanus sativus, assembly GCF_000801105.2. Taxonomy (NCBI): domain Eukaryota; kingdom Viridiplantae; phylum Streptophyta; class Magnoliopsida; order Brassicales; family Brassicaceae; genus Raphanus; species Raphanus sativus. The sequence continues at coordinate 16,171,386 of NC_079511.1, forward strand.
TTCTTCACCATCTGATGTCAACATCATCATCATCATCAGAAAAACACTCAAGGATCTTAACTAATTACTTATGAAGTACCTGAATCTTGAAGTCTTTTAATTGGTGTGTTTTTACTGAGAGGCTGTCTAAGACGCTCTGGATTTCACGTTGGAGAACTTCGTTACCTCTTACAGCTGCTGCTACTTCAGCTTGCAGCTGTTCGATTTCTTGTTCCTTGAAATACAGCTTCTCTCTTAACAAACTCGTTACTAGAGTCTCTGCTCTCAGTGCAGCTCTCAGGAGTTTCTAAAATCAGACAAAAGGTGAAACACTTAACACAGACAAACATGTAATAAAACCTATGTTGAAATGAAACTCACCTCCACTGATTGGTTGTTTGGCTTCAGTAGACATCAATGACTCTGAGTTTGATGCAATCTCATTGTCTTTCTCAACCAACAAACCGTTGACAGTCTGCAAACTCCTCTTGAGGCTTTCAGTTCCACGCCGGGTTCCATGTACATTCATCTCAGATTCAATCAGAAACTGCTCACTCAATCCATTACCCATGTCCTCATATAGTTTCTCTTTGATGAACTTGAGCAACTTGTAACACAGTTGCGTGCTCTCATTTAACTTCGAAACCCCTTGGTATTGCAAGAGGCATACACGCATCTTAATCTCATTGTCTAGCTTGAAAGTTGTCATAGTGTCATCTTAATCAGTAGCTCTACATATGCATGTATTATGTATATCATCAAGCCGTAAGCTCATGAAAATTCTGTAGCAAAGTCAAAAGAGAAAACTTTCTCATTTTAAACAACTAGATCTCTTCAGAACTATGTCTAAAAGTCGTAGCAAAGACAAATATCACAAACTCTGCATGTGTAATCTCCCTATCCAATAAGTGTAAGTTTCAAAGTTTCTCGACCTTACATTCACTGATTTAGATCCCATGTAATAACATGCTAAGAATAACCTAATCCAATAAAGATAGAAGTGAGTATAATTCGAGTCGGATTAAGAAGATAACTCCAACGGTCCAAAAAAAACGGAGACGGGAAATCTCCATAGCTCAATGACGTGATCGGAGCTCTCAGTCCCACGGCGTTGCCGGAAGAAACAGCGTTGATGATGAAAGAGTTATATCTCGACGGTAACAGATTCATTGACATGGACGAGTTCGTCGCTCTCTTCCAAATCGAAGACGGTGGCGATATTCGAGATCGTCGGTCAAGTTCGCCGGAGTTTGTCTCAATTTGATCTCAATTTCATCTCGTGACAGAGATATGGAGAAGAGATAGATCTTGGTCAAAATTAATGAAATGAGGGGTATAATAGTATTTTGCCTATTAAAAATTTAGTGGTAAAGTTGGTTAGTGTAAACATAAAAAGTGGTATCTTGAAAATAGTATTAGTGGTAATTTCTCCATTTTCTTCCACTTCAACAGTAATTGGAGAAAATAAAGAAAATAATACTTTCACCATTGATAATTTATGAGAATAACTAGGAATAACTAAATTTTCTGCTCAATGTTTCTCTGAAAGTATTTTTCAGTCAAAGACTTCCTTTTTCATCTTTCTAATGTCTAGTTCTATCTACTAATTTTCTGAAAAATATAAACATGAAACAATTCTTATTTTTATTTTCATGTAAATCACAATGAGCCAATGTCATTTCGCTACATAGGTATTCCATCAATCGATTAAATTTAATTTAATATATAAATTTAGTGGAGAAGAAGTTATATTACAATAGCATTTGCTTCATATACATGATAATGAATTTAATTTAAAAACTTCATAAAAAAATTAGATATAGGCTCCAATTGGTGACCACCTTTTATGAAAAAATTATGATGAATTTGTTGTTCCTCAAAATTAATACCAACTAGAGCTTGACCCGCACACCCGTGCGGGTTTTAATTTTGATTTTTGATTTTTTATAATTAGTATCATATATTTTAGATGTGTCACTATATAACTAAATGATATTGGTTATTTGAATATTTTAGGTTCCTATACATCATGATTGAATCCGAACCAAAACTAATAATATGTATTCTGTCAACTGCGTGACAATTATTATTAATGCATATGTCTAATATATTTACATACTAACTTATATTTTAATTATATATCATGTAAATAACTCTTTTATGTGGTTCTTATTTTTTAGATATCACCAATAAATAATGAAAAATATAACTACATAGCTTTCAAAAATATTGCATTCTAAATTTATTAAATAGATACATAAATTTATTATTAATAAATAAGGTAAAATATAAGTATGTAATTTTAAAACAGTATTGTATTTTTCTCTATTCAACTGCATAATAATTATTATTACTGCATATGTCTAATTACATATAGTTACGACATATTTTCACAAAATTTAAATCATCATCAATGCATGAGACCGAATGTACTAAAACAACAACGTAAGTAACCATTATTCATTCTTCAACTTTTTTGATCTATCTAACGTTTTACATTGTTATACTGGATTTAAATAAATAATTTGTGTGTGTATGTCAATATATTTAAATTTTATGTTATTTTTAGTTACAACACTAAAATAATAACAATAATAGAAATTTATTTTTAATTAATTGCATAGAATATCAAAATATGGTAAGTTTGTTGGTTAGCTAGAATATAGCAAGTAGTAGTTTTAATATTAGTCATTTAAGGAAAATACAATAAATACTTAAATTATATTTATTAATTAATTCAGTGGCATATGATTGTAAATATTATGCAAGTTTAAAGGTTAATTTTTATTTGTACTTCACTTTTAATAGATTAGATTATGTTGATTTTTTTGTCAAATTATTATGTATGGACCCCACCAAATTCCTCTATGTTCCTCATAAAAAGAGGAATTAATGAAGAAGTATTTTCCCCTTCCAAAATCGATAAGGAACGTTTGTTCCTCAATGTTCAACTTTTTTTTCCAATTCAATTCCTTAAATGAAAATTTGTTCAATTTTTTCTGTTCATTTTTTTCATTTTCATGGTTACCAATTAAAGCCTATAATTTTTCAAGAAAATAATTTTCAAAAATGTTAAATTAATTAATTTCTTTTAAACATCTGAAACTTCTTTCAGAAAGTTCTTTTTTGTACAACCAGATGAAAACAGAGACAAACTAAAACGTTACCAAAATCAAATCCAATATGCTTAGGTAGACAAAATGGAATACACGTCACATGTAATGTTTTATCTAGGATGAAATCCAGTTCAGTATGTTGAAAAAAAAGTCAAAAACTCATGTATACATTCCCACCGGAAGTAAAATAATATTTTGACTTTCAAGTTCAGAAAAAAAAAATGCCACACGCTGGAAGGAAGCAGCAGTGTGAATTAGAATTTTGTGAATCTCTAATGTCCAATCTACAGCATCAACACACTTTGTTTTACTGCTGTCAAAAAAAAAAAGAACACACTTTGTTTTGCCTCCTTATGTCCAAATCTGTCTCTGTCCTTTGTTATTTTTTTTCTTGCGGTGGTACAAAAATTCAGAAACAACTGTATACGCAGTTAATGACCGATTGCTTCCTTCACCTACTCTCTCTCTCTCTCTCTCTGGAAGTAATAAGGGTACTGCTTGATCCCATCTAGGGCAAACGAACTTTGACTTTCTCGGAAACATGCCAGAATTTCTTTGAATCGAAACTCGAATTCAGCTTCTTGGGGTCTTTTGATTTGGAAGAAAAGATGGGTAACAAGATCATGTCCATGATGAAGAAAGACAGCAAAGATGGATCTAAGAGCAAGAGAATGAATCGTTCTCAGAGAAAACTGCTTGCTGATGAAGAGATGCTGCATCGTCGAGCTCTGTCCATGGCCATTCACCAGACTCAGCTTTCTCAGAGATTCGACGGATCCATGTCTAGACGGGTCGGGTCTACTAGCACCAGGAAACAACGGACCCTCTCTGACCCGTTTTCTAATGGCGCCAAGCAGGTTCTCACTTCTCATTACTACTACTTCTGAATCACTACAAATTGTGAATCTTTTCTTGAAAAGTTCAAATCTTTTTACTCATCTAATCATTTTATATATGATGTAATGATTATTTCAACTGGGTCTTTGCCTTTTTATATATATATATTTTTTTTTTGAGAATAAAAGGTTATAACTAAAGTGGAGAAGATAAAGATTCTTTTGTTTAAAATTAGAAAAGAGATGTTGAAAGTGCTCAGAGATTCCTAACTTATCTGTTGGAAATGCAAACTTTATCTAGAAAATAAATGTTGTTTAGTCTGATACTGACATTGGGTTGGGACCAGATGTTCTATAAAAGCTTATGAATGTAGTATTTGTTATTGTCTGAAGAACTTATGTCTCTCCTCTTGTCTGCTACTTAACAGTTTATGCTGCTATGACTAGAAGAGAAGCTCCTGATTCTTTGAGACATTTTAAGATGTTGTAACAATGAATGGTTATAGAAGTTTAGTTTTAAATCATGTATCTTCTTTCCTTGTATCTCCAGGTACCAGATTTTTCATCAGAGAGCTTGACTGTGAAGAAATTCGTCTTGGTGCACGGTGAAGGCTTTGGGGCGTGGTGTTGGTACAAAATCGTTGCTTCACTGGAAGAGTCAGGACTGTCTCCTATTACGGTGGACCTCACTGGATCTGGTTTTAATATGACTGACACAAACACTGTCTCTACCTTGGAGGAATACTCAAAACCATTAATTGAGTACCTTGAAAATCTCCCTGAGGAAGAGAAGGTTAGACTTTACTCTCTTTGTGAGCATTGAAAGCCTCTTGATTTGGGAGAATGAGAGACATGATGAGTTTGTTGTTATATGCAGGTTATTCTGGTTGGTCATAGTACTGGAGGTGCGTCCATTTCATACGCTTTAGAGCGGTTTCCAGAGAAAATCTCCAAAGCTATATTCGTATGTGCAACCATGGTTTCTGATGGCCAAAGACCCTTTGATGTTTTCTCCGAAGAGGTAAATACTAAACACTCTTTTAGCTCATTTCCATCATCCCTTTAAAGAAAACACTATTTAGTCTTTGTTTCTGGCATTTGTGAGAGAAACTGTCTACACTGCTGCAGCTTGGTTCCGCAGAGAGGTTCATGAAAGAGTCGCAGTTCTTGATCTATGGAAATGGAAAAGATGAGCCTCCTACAGGGTTCATGTTCGAGAAACAACACATGAAAGGCTTGTATTTCAATCAATCTCCCAACAAGGTACTCCTTTTACACACTGAGTTAGCGTTTTTGATTGGTAATCACTGTAATTGATTCTGGTTTATGGTTTGCAGGATATAGCATTGGCGATGATGTCGATGCGGCCTGTACCGCTTGGACCGATGATGGAGAAGGTAACACTGACCACAGAAAGATATGGTAAAGGGAGAAGATTCTATATTCAGACACTAGACGACCTTGCACTCTCACCAGACGTTCAAGAGAAGCTAGTGAGAGAGAACAGCCCTGAAGGAGTCTACAAGATCAAAGGAAGTGATCATTCTCCTTTCTTCTCAAAGCCTCAGTCTCTCCACAAGATCTTTCTCGAGATTGCACAGATTCCTTAAGATCGATCATCTGAGACCAACTTCTTTGGAGAGGAGGATATTGAACATATACTTAATTGAGAATGAATTTTTCTTTGGGATCATTTATGTTTACATACCCTTTTGTATACATTTTTAGAATCGATCCATAGATCATATTTATAACATTTGAAGAAAAAAAGTGGTTGAACAACAAAAGGGCCCTGTATTTAAAGATCTTAAGAGATGCAGCATATACAGGAGGAAGAATAATAAACAAGCAGATGAAGATTGAACATAAGGGAATCAGAGAAAGATCATATCTATATAACACCAACAACACTCTTTTTTTCATTATTATTCCAAGTCTAGAATGCCGAAATTGGAGAGAAGGATTTTAACTTGGTCCACAAGGTCTGATCCTGTTGCATACTCTGTCAGCATCCCCACCGCAAAACCAAACATAGCCCACCTGCAAAACAACACACATAGATATATCTCATGTCCAGCAAGTGCCCAACTAATTCATGAATCAACCACAGTTTTTTTTGTGTGATTATTAGCAAGAAATGGATGCATAGCAGACTCTCATGAGTTTTGACAAATGCACAGGCAAGAGGCTAAAACAATCATGACAGAAATCATCAAGTTTGAAACTTTAGCCTCTGTATGTTTGATTTTGAAAGTTATGCTGCAGATGATGAAACATCAGTTTTACTGATTGATATGTCAATAATAACATTTGCAAACTAATGTGTCATAAGAGCCTGATCATGATGCATATAAGCTTATGAATGAAACAGAAAACATCAGCAAATTGGACATAGTTTGTTCTCTAGACTACCAGTATCCAAGAAGACTCACAGTTATCAAATTCCATCTCTCTCTCTATATATATATATATATAATTATATGTTGGAGCTATTAGGACACATCAAACAAAATACACGAGAATTGACCTTCCATTGGAGATCTCGTTTTTGGGTTGGAAACCAAAAAAGGGACCTTGACCAGCAGCTTCAAGCTTCTTCTGCTTAAAGTAATCCTGAAGCTCTTTAGCTTTTTGCCTCTGAAACTCCACCGTGGTTACACTCTTTCCATCAACAGCCACAGCTTTCTGCGGTGGTGGTGGTGGAGGAGAAGTAGACGGCGTAGGAGGAGCAGGTTTTTGGGGAGGTGTAGGTTCCCGGAGAGTAGGAGGAGCCGAGGGCCTTCTCAAAGGACCATCGGCCTGAGAACATCTGATGATGAAGACGCATGGCTTACTCGTTGAGAATCTCAAAGACGACGAAGTTGTCAAAGAAGATGATGAAGATGATGGATTTATAATTCTGATGCACTGAATCGGTGAAGCTAATGACATCTTCCGTTAATGGCTCTTTTTTTTAACTTTGAATTGTCTGAAATCTTCAGGTTGTGTTCTAATGGGTTCTGTAGTGTGTCTTTTGGTAATGTGTGTGTGGATGAAATATCGCCAAGTCTCACCACTTTGCACAAATGATCTTTTGTCAAATGGTAGGTGCTGGGGAATCACCCACGCGCGTCCATAGCGAGTGGACCACAGTTAAACTTGAGTTACTGAATCTAAATTCCAAAGTTATAAAGGACAAACTGAGAAAGGAAAGTATAAAAAGATGAATGTTGGATTTTCAACTCCAAAAGCTGTGGTGTGGATTTTATCATTACAAGACATGGTATAAGCATTAGAGAGATGGTTGTACATTGAATAATCTCTCTAACACAGCAAAGAATTGACAAATCATCAAGTGGCTACAAAAGGTACACATCCGAAAGTTCCTCTTCTTATCCAATCTTTTTTTTTTTTGGCAAACTATACTCATCTCTCTCTCTCTCTCTCTCTCTCTCTCTCTCTCTCTCTCTCTCTCTATTTAAATATCAAAAAGGTGCACATGATAAGAGAGGACAAGAACTCGGAGAGCTATCTACCTCAACAATATGAGCTGCGTTTGAAAGCCCTTTGTTTCTGAACACATGTCTTCAGCTTCTGCTTTGTTGAGTTTAAAATACTGGCCGACGAATTAAAGGGGGAAGCTGGTTACATGATTGTGCACATACAGCTTTTTCTATTTCCATGATACAACTCATCATCTGATTCATCCACTTCACTGCAGATTCAATCATAGCAAAAATGTTTTCAACATATTGGTTCTTGGTATGACAACAAGAAAAGAAAGACAACATGAACGATTGCACAACTTCTATAAAAGAAGACAAACCATTGTGTCTGTCGGTCAGGGTATAGCTATTACTAGTATCTATTCAAGAACAAATAAGTTAAATATATTTTCTTGTTCTATTAAACGGCTGCTTATTCATGATTTAGAGTGTTATTACTATCAAATATCAGGCAATGATCTTAACTTTCATTGGAAGTCAGTTGTTTCCCTAGGTGAGATGCATCTGCTTAGTATCAAATATCAGGCATTGGTTATTCCCTACTCTAAAACCATCTATTACCATACATAAAGATTGATCCAAATGCTTAAATGAATGTAATTTCAGAAGAGAGAGCATCCATCATACATACCTAGGCTCAAATTCTCTGACCTCAGCAATCTCAATACCACAGGTGTCAGGCCACTGAACTTTCCTTCTGTCAGCATGATCCAACACGCAGTCTCTACTCACATCATCATCAGCAAGAAGAACATCGCTAAATGATCTTTTCTTTAAGCTGCTCTTAAGTGAAAACCTATTACTGACTTCAGAGTTATAGTCAACAACACTCGGAGGTGGTGGTGCATGATCCTTCTTCCCCTCGCAGCTATGAACTGAAGAGTCAGAAGGCAAATCTTGTGGTTGTCCCGGTCTATCAGATTTGCGACCAAAGCGTATAAGGGAAGAGCAGCGACGTGAGAGCCAATTCTTAGAGGAATCAAAGTGAAACTTGGTATCAGTATGTTCGGATACCAAATGATAATGGCTCCAAGGTGATACCCTCACAGGTTTCTGTTCATTCTTATGGCCTAGTAGAAGAAGGGCTAGACCGTTGCTATACCCGGAAGCTGATGAAGAGAAGAATCCTCCACCTTCTACTGCAAATAACATCTGTGAAGTGAAAAGATTTCATCATCAACATCACATCACGTCACGTCATTTTTTTCAAAACAAAAGGTATCAATTTTATTTGTTCTCTGAAAATATGGACGGGATGCAGCAAAATAAAACATGAGGAAAGAGAAAAATAAAAACAATTTAATTAATCAGAAAACTAAAAATAGGTTAACAATCACTGTACACAGTGAGTTCGCCTTCAGATTTTTTTTTTTGGAAAAAAGTTCACCTTCAGATTTACAAGGAAAAGGGGAAAAGAACATAAAGTGAAAGGGTAACAGACTCACTGGCGGATCTGAGAGAGGAGGAAGAGATAACCGGAGAAAATGGCCGGCGTATGCTCAGAGAGAGGAGGTACTTTGATGAATTGCTTTTGGCGATGAAAAGGAAGTAAGTAGCGGCGCGTGTGTGGGTCCCGTTTTGATCTTTTTCACTCATGTTTTAGAAACCGACTCGACATGAAAGTAGTTTGCATTTTTTGATAGATTGATACTAATACTATAACTAGATTTTGATCCGCGCTTATTATTTTTCACTTTTATGAAATATATTATTTGTTTGTATTTATTGAATGTATTTATCTTAGTAAAATTTCCTTTATAATAAATTCGACACATATAGACTTATAGTGTCTCTGGTAAACTATGTGCTTCTCTACCTTTGTTTTATTCTCTTTCCAATCAACATATTTATCTGGCTTGTTGTTAAAATTAATGATTTTAGAACGCAACTGTACAATACTTTTACATTGATATTTTGTTTAAACAATGAGACATATTTCTATATTAATTAAATATTTACATTTTAATTTAAATTTGTATACAAATCAACATGTTTGTGTAGTTTGTTGTTAAAAGAAATGATTTTGAATCCAAATGTACAATACTTTTATATTGATTTTTTTTCAGTTCATATAATTTTTTTAATATATATTTATTTCAACTGAACCAACTAATATTTTGTTAAATTGGCCCCTGAAACATATTTTTATACATTGATATTTACTTTTCATAATTAGTGTTATATATTTTAGATGTATTATAATATAACTAACGATATTCAAAAGACCTGGACCGAATCATGTTATATGACTATTTTTGTTACAAATATCCGAACCCGTTTTAGATACATTGGTTATTTAAATATTTTTAGGTTCCTATACATCAGAACCGAATTCATCCAGATCCAGAATGGACAACATGTACCTAAATGGACAGATAATATTCATGTCTAACTGATTTTATAAATTTTTCTATGTATTTGGCTAAATTAAGTGAAATAGAAAGAGTTCTTTTATACATTGGTTATAATCTAAAGATCTGGACCGAATCAGGTTATATGGCTATTTTTGTTACAAATATCCGAACCTGTTTTAAATAGATTGGTTATTTAGATATTTTAAGGTTCCTATACATTAGAACCGAATTCATCCAGATCCAGAATGACCTAACTCAAAATCCACACATAAGTTTATAATATTCAAGCGAGACTCGGTTTTAAAAAAAAAAGATATCCAAAAGGAACAACATGTACCTAAATGGACAAACAATGTTCATATCTAACTGATTTTATAAATTAATAAAAAATTCTTTCTATGTTTGGTTAAATGAAGTGAAATAGAAAGAGTTTTTTATCAAGTAAAATAATTATATGGAGTGAAAAATTAAGTGGCAATAAATGTAACACATTTTAATTATTTTGATTTAAGTTATTATTTTATTCACAAAAACATATCTTTGAACTATGTTTTTGGGTACGTAATTTTTCACCGATTGAAACTAAAAAAAAATATTTTAGTAAAATAAACTAAACAAAACGTTTAATCATATGTAAAAACCTAATTATTTAATATTTTTTATCTTATAATTGGCACAAAGTTAATATTGATTAACTAATAAATAAAAATATGAAGTATTATTATTATGGTAATATAATTAATGATGTAAATTATTATTAAGATAATATAATTAATTAAATTGTTAAACTAAGTGAAATATGGAAACACAATTAATAGATACTACTATTCATGTATCCAAACAAATTTCATTAAGACTACTATTCAAGTTTCCAAACACTATAAATTTTTTTGATCTTCCTATTCAAGTCTCCAAACACTCCAATCTTGTACTTCAGTTTTAATAATATAGATATGATTTTCTCGAATCAATTCAAATCACTTTGGGTGGGTGTTCAAATGTTAGGAACTTGCTTTATTTTCTTCCGATCTGACATTATAGGAGGACAATCAATCAACTACATTAACCGGAATACCGGTTCTAACTAAAAAATGCTAATAGTGGTTTATGATTACTAGTTTAGAAGATCCTTTCTTTTTTTAAAACGTCTTACGTTCATTCAATAACTTTGATTGTAAAGTAAATGATCATGAAATAGAACTGTTTGTAAATACAGTGTGCATCGAGGATGGTTAAAAAAGTAAAAACAAAATTGAAGATTTTGTTTTGAGTAAAGAACAAAAGAGAAGAGAAAAAATGAATTGGTGCAGGGGCGGACCCACCTTTTGAGGGGGTGTGGCACATGCCACATACTAAATATCTAATACAAAGAAAAATACATATTGATGTTGTCAGCTCTTATGGTTTAATAGCTAAAAAGTGTCACATTCAGCCCAAGTTCGAACAATATCCTGAGCATGCTTTGTTTACTTTTATTGTATTTACTCACTTTTTTATTTTTATAAAACAAGTTTCCCTATTTCTTCTTCTTTGCTTTTTTGCTATCTAATAGAAAAAAAAATTATTTTTCTTCCTTTACTTTGATATTAGCTTTTACCTTTTCAAATATATATATTTTTTCATTTAAGTGTTAGTTTATTATTTTTAATACATATTAAAATTACCAATAAAAGTATTTAACATAATAAACCTGTTTATCTTATTAATTGACTCAATTTTTTAAAAGAAATTTTTAAAAGAATTATACTTTACAAAATTATAATTTAAAGAATAATTCAATTTATTAATATATAATAAAATTTATAATTTATATATATATGATAAGATTTTATAAGTATATAAATATATAATGTGCCACATATTAAAATATTTTCTAGATCCGCCCCTGAATTGGTGTGTCTTATTCCATGAATAATGAACTTCTTATATAGTGATACAATGAGAGGGTTTAGCTTGGAGACCAAGTACAAGTAAATCTTGGTGAGCAAGACTTCCTAGAATCGACATCACAATAAAGGTAAATATAACACTTTCTCTTGATGTCTATTATGCGCGTAAGATGTTGCCTCATTAAAAACCTCACCAGGAAAATCCAATGGGAAAAACCATGGTTAAGGGAAAAAGAGTGCAACACACAATTACTTCCCCTCATGTGTACAGACGTCAAGATCCTTCAGACGACGTAATCCGATAAGATGAACCAACTTCTTGAAAGTAGCAGTGGGTAGCGCCTTGGTGAATAAGTCAGCCAGATTGTCGCTTGAACGAACTTGAACAACACGAACATCGCCATTCTTCTGCAGATCATGAGTGAAAAAGAATTTCGGTAGAATGTACTTTGTCCTGTCTCCTTTAATGTATCCATCTTTGAGTTGAGCGATACATGCATCATTGTCCTCATACATGACTGTTAGGGCTTTTTCCCCCGTAGATAGACCACAATCTTCTCGTATATGTTGAATGACTGATCTTAACCATACACACTCGCGACTAACTTCATGAATGGCTAAAACTCTGCATGGTTGGAAGAAGTAGCTGCAATAGTTTGCTTCATCGAACGCCAAAATATAGCAGTTCCACCACAAGTAAACATATATCATGTTTGTGATCTAGCATTGTGGGGATCAGACATGTACCCAGCATCTGCAAAACCAATCAAATCTTCTGTTGATGGATTAGGAAAGAATATACCCATGTCTTTCGTACCTTGGAGGTAACGAAGTATATGTTTTATCCCATTCCAATGCCTACGAGTTGGGCATGAATTAAACCTTGCCAATAGATTCACTGCAAATGATATATCAGGTCTTGTATGACTGGCAAGGTACATTAATGCCCCTATTGCACTTAAGTATGGTACTTCAGGACCAAGAACTTCTTCATCCTTTTCTCTTGGGCGGAAGGGATATTTATTCACATCGAGTGATCTTACAACCATTGGACTACTTAAAGGATGTGCTTGATCTATAGAAAATCGTTTAGCCACCTTTTCTGTGTAAGTTTCTTGATGCACTAAGATTCCATTCTTGAGGTGCTCAATTTGTAGTCCCAAACAAAATCTTGTTTTTCCTAGATCCTTCATCTCAAATTCTTTCTTCAAGTATTCCATTGTATGTGAGATCTCTTCAGGAGTTCCAATGATGTTCAAATCATCCACATACACTGCAATGATAACATATCCTTTTTCAAATCTTTTTATAAAGATGCATGGACTGATAGAATCGTTTTTATAGCCTTCTTTCAACAAGTACTCATTTAGACGATTATACCACTTACGTCCTGACTGTTTCAGTCCATAAAAAGATTGATCTAACTTTATGCTATAACTTTCTCGAGAATTAGAATTTCCTGCTTCAGGCAGTTTAAATCCTTCAGGGACTTTCATGTAAATATCAGTATCCAATGGACCATATAAGTAAGTTGTGACTACATCCAATAAACGTAAATCAAGTCTTTCCTTTATCGCCAGACTGATAAGGAACCTGAATGTAGTAGCATCCACCACAGGAGAGTATGTTTCCTCATAATCAATTCCGGGTATTTGTGAAAATCCTTGAGCAACTAAATGTGCTTTGTATCTCACAATCTCACCGTTTTCATTTTTCTTTCGTACCAAAACCCATTTATAACCCACTGGTTTCACACCTTTAGGTGTACGGACTACATGTCCAAAAACTGCTCTTTTTGCAAGAGATTTTAATTCAGCATCTATTGCTTCTTTCCATTTTGGCCAATCACTTCTTCGTGTACACTCTTCAATAGATTTTGGTTCATGATCCTCATCCATAAGATCAACTACTACTTTGCAAAAATATCATCGACGTCGATTTGATTTCAGTTTCATGTTATTCCAGACATGACAAAGTTAGTTGAGATCTCTTCATTATCAGGTACCTGAATTTTCTTTGGTGTCATGTTCTCTTCTGGAGATTTTTCATTCATAGTTATTACCTCGGTTTCATTATTGCCAATTTCTGCTCCTTTTTTCCGAGGATTTTTATCTTTAGAACCGACAGGTCTACCACGCTTCAGGCGTGCCTTAGACTCATTAGCAGGTTTATTTTGTCCTTCTTGGACATTCATTCTAACTGGAGCATTTACAGCTGGGATATGTGACATTGTCACTTTCTTTGGGTCAGTAAATGCATCTGGTAACTGGTTTGCTAAGCTTTGTAAATGAATTATCTTTTGGACTTCTAAGTCATATTCTTTAGTTTGAGGATCAAGATAAGATAATGATAATTCATTCCAGTTAATATCTTTTCCCAACTGTTTATTCTCTTCCCTTAGTGTTGGAAAAACAGACTCATTAAAATGATAATCTGCGAATCGGGCCTTAAATAAATCCCCTGTGGATGGCTCTAAATACTTAATGATTGATGCAGAATATATCCAACATATATTCCTAACCTCCTTTGAGGTCCCATTTTAGTTTGCTGTGGTGGAACAATTGGAACATATACTGCACATCCAAATATCTTAAGATGGGAAATATTTGGTTCTTGACCTATAATCAATTGTGATGGGGAGAACTGATGATTACTCGTTGGCCTTATGCGAATCAATGATGCTGCATGTAATATAGCATGCCTCCATGCAGAGATTGAGAGTTTTGATTTCATAAACAATGGTCTAGCAATCAACTGAAGACGTTTAATTAACGATTCAGCTAAACCATTTTGTGTGTGAACATGTGCTACAGGATGTTCAAGACTTATCCCAATAGACATGCAACAATCATTAAAAGCTTGAGACATGAATTCACCAGCATTGTCTAGGCAAATTGCCTTTAAGGGAAAATCTGGAAAGTGTGCTCGTAATTTGATCAACTGAGCAAGCAGTCTCGTAAATGCCAGGTTGCGAGTTGATAACAAAGAAACATGTGACCATCTTGTTGATGCGTCAATCAGAACCATAAAATATCTGAAAGTTCCACATGGTGGGTGAATCGGCCCACAAATGTCTCCTTGAATACGTTCCAGAAAGTTTATTGATTCATGAATTATCCTGGCTGGTGAAGGCCTTATGATCAATTTTCCTTGAGAACAAGCAGCACATGAAAAATCATTAGGAAGAATCTTCTGGTTCTTCAGTGAATGCCCACATGAATTTGTGATTATTTTTCGCATCATTGTTGACTCGGGATGGCCTAACCGGTCATGCCAAACAGTAATATTTTCAGTAAACTTCTGGTTTACAATGGCATTTGCCTCAATTGTACTAATCTTAGTGTAATACAACCCAATGGAGAATGCTGGTAGTCTTTCTACTACTTTCTTACAGCCATGGATAATACTTGTAATATGAAGAAATTCAATATTTTCTTCATTCATTGTCTCAATATGATATCCATTTCTGCG
The DNA here is from genome assembly GCF_000801105.2 of Raphanus sativus. Taxonomy (NCBI): domain Eukaryota; kingdom Viridiplantae; phylum Streptophyta; class Magnoliopsida; order Brassicales; family Brassicaceae; genus Raphanus; species Raphanus sativus. The sequence goes on from NC_079511.1 coordinate 16,186,516, forward strand.
AATATCTTTGAAACTCAATAAGTTTCTTTGAGACTTAGGGAATACAGTGCATCAACTATTTCAAGTTGTGCTCCCATAGGAAGTATTATATTTGCTTTTCCAGAGCCTTCAATTATTTTTGCACTTCCTGTTATAGTGCTCACACTTGCTTCTCTATTTATCAAATGAGAGAAATATTTCTTATTTTTCAGAATTGTGTGACTAGTTGCACTGTTTGCCAAGCATAAATCTCCACAATCCATTTCTATTCAAATAAATAAATAAAATAAATTATATTCTCATAAAATAATAAAATAGATTAAATTCATTAATGCAAAAGAAACAACACCATAATAAATAAAAATCAAAAGCCAAATAATTAAAAGCTCATAAATAAATAAAAACAAAGCATCTCTTTAATAGTTATTGCTCAATCACTTTTTCTCTTCGTCAATGAGAAATCGGAAATGTCAAGGTGAGTGGCATCAACCATATCAAAGTCTCCCTCTCCACCTTCGTACACCATATTTGTTTCCACATTCTTTCCCTTTTGTTTTACTGATTTTTGATACAGATCAACAAGATGCTTTGGTGTACGGCACGTACGAGCCCAATGGTCTTTACTTCCACATCAGTAGCATTCAGTTGCTTGTTTGTTACCATCCTTGTTTTCCCACTTCTGGTGAGAGTTAGAGTTCTTAAAAGAAACTCCTCGGACTCGAATTTGACCATATCCACGTCCACGTGTATCTCCACGACCATGTCCACAACCACGACCGCGACCACGAGTGTTGCCATTTCTGCGGCCAGTGTTGTTCTGTTCAGTCACATTCACTTCAGGGAATGGAGTAGAACCAGTTGGATGTAGTCCATTCATACTGAGCTTTAGGTAAAATCACAGTTTTCTGGTGGTCATACCTTTCCTTTAGGTTGTTCCAAAGAATTTGCGGGTCTTTCACCTTCAAGTACTCATTTTTGAGATTTACATGGAGGTGATGACGAAGGAGTATCATAGCTTTTGTTTTATCTTGGCTTTCAGCTTCATTTTCTTCTAGGATTGTAGTTTCAAGTCCCTTTGCACTAAAGGAAAATTCGGCATCTAATGCTCAAGCCAAGTAATTGTTTCCAGTGATATGAAGAACTTTAAATTCAAGACTAGTAAACTTTGACATAATTCACTGAAACAATAAAATAATAATCAAATTTCTTAAATAGAACAAAAGGAAAATAAAGTAAAATATAATCATCCTTAATAAATTTAGAACGTAAACTATATATGCATGGATTTTTATATACAACTTCTAAGGCAATATTCCCTCTGTTTTTTAAAGATGTATGTTTTGGTGTTTTCACACATATTAAGAAAACACATTAACTATACATCATTTTTAGAAATTATCAAATTCCAATGCATTTTAACCAATAGTCTTTCAATAAATTCAATCAATTTTATTGAAATTTGCAATTTTTGTATAGGAAACATAAAAAATACATCTTTGTGAAACAATTTATTTTTCTAAAACATCTATCTTTAAAAAACAGAGGGAGTATTAATATTCTATGGTCATTGCATTAACTTCTTTCACACATCATATAAAGACATATTGATTCAAGATTCAATGCCATTGATATTAAGTCATTCTAGTTTAACTAAATGAAATAAAGAATAATAATCATAGCTCCACAAAAGTGTGTAATAAATTAACGACCTACACGTCTTAATCAATTATCAATCTACGTATAGATTTTAGTCTGTTTTTCTCTTTGAGATTAAAGAAAAAACATTGGTTGCAACCATAGATATTAATAAAATATGGTATGCAGCCGTAGAGACATCTTTACAACTTAATTAATTATAACGAGTAAAAGCAAAGCATCTATATGAACAATATATGCTAGCGTGATGACATAAAATAATCAGCTATAAATTAGCTTATATACGCAAATGTAAAATATAATCATATTAAGCATTAGCTTATAATCATCGACAAAATCTCTTTAAATCAAGATTTTCTTTCTTTGAAACAAGGTAGATCAATATTGTCGATTAAAGCTCTTAAATTCATACTGTATATGAATTCATTCTTACAAACCATGAATTGATAATAAGCATGATTTGAAGAAGGATTGGATATTAAAGCTATTAAAGGAAAATAAATAAATCTATACATATTAGCTTAAGATGGCTAGAGCTTCGTGCTGATAACGTGTTTTGAGTAAAGAACAAAAGAGAAGAGAAGAAAGGAATTGGTGTGTCTTATTTCATGAATAATGAACTTTTTATATAGTGATATAATGAGAGGGTTTAGCTTGGATACCAAGTACAAGTAAATTTTGGTGAGCAAGACTTCCTATAATCGACATCACAATAAAGGTAAATATAACAGATTTAACATATTGTTTGCCAAAATTTGCAGACCGATTCGGTGACCCGGTTAGTTTAACTCTCCTAGATAATGCTAAATACCAATCTTGGCATATGTGAGTGATGTTCTGTAGATTTATAAAGGTCTTACAATTTCCTTCCATGATAAGCCAGCAAAGCAATGTCCACGACATCATGTTCTCTTGCATTGCGTGGAAAAAGTTTGTAGCTTCTGCTTGCTTACAATATCAGAATCAAACTTGCTCACTTTTATCAAACCTTACATTCTTCAAAAATCTATACGTACTAGAATAAAATGGCTGTTTCTTTTAATTCCACTTGAAGATATCTAATCCAAGAAAATAACTAATCCATGCAACAAGATGTAAGCTAAGCACACATTCTAGGCTATGAGTGATACATATAAAATATGGATCTTACACCTAAGACAGTAGGTCCGCTTTTGCACTCCCATTCAACAAAAGAAAATGATTCACTTTTGGTAGTCTATTATCGAGTTCTTTAGCAGAACGCAACGCATATATGGTGATGTGAAATTAGAATTGTAAACATATTTATTTAGATCATTTTGTTAGAATGTCTTTTCAGGATTGATGAATACAGATGTATATATACATATTTTTTTTTATTTTTTTTAAGGAACCAGCATGACCAAAATTTATGATACACATGTGGAACTCGGGAAAATGGCTTATTCCCCTACAAACTAGTTGTCTCCGGCTTTTTCACACACGAACTTTTAAGCCATGCCAAAAACCACACGAACAACTGAAATATTGCTTATTCCTTTATGAACTAATTATTTCCAGCTTTTTCACACACAAATTTTTAAACTTTGCCAAAAACCACATGAACTACGCTATTTTTTGAGTTACATACACAAACTATCAATTTTAAGCTAATTCTCCTAAAATCATAAATTGTGTTATTTAAACATTAACTTAGTTTATGATAGGTAGATAGCCGGTTTAATTTGGGTTGATAAAAAAGATAATATATCGTTTTGTTCTTTTTTGTTTTCTTTTTGTCAACTGCTCATCTTCTTCAAAAATCGTTTTACTTTTCATCATCAATTGGGAATAAAATTTATTATTTCGTAAAAGATTAAATGTTTTACATGATGCATAAAAAAGAGAGCAGCAACTACTAGTTTACCAATCCGCTATGTTGCTGTTCTTCTTTCTTTATGCATCATGTAAAACGTTTAATCTTTTACAAAATAATAAATTTAATTCCAATTGATGATGAAGAGTAAAACGATTTTTGAAGAAGAAGAGCAGTTGACAAAAAAAAACATGTATTATTCTTTTTATCAACCCAAATTAAATGGGCTATCCACCTCTTATAAACTAAGTTAATGTTTAAATAAAACAATTTACGATTTTAGAGGAATTAGCTTAAAATTGATAGTTTGTGTATGTAATTCAGAAAATAGCATAGTGTATGTGGTTTTTGGCAAAGTTTAAAAATTTGTGTGTGAAAAAGCTGGAAATAATTAGTTCATAAGGGAATAAGCAATATTTCCGTTGCTCGTGTAGGTTTTGGCATGGTTTAAAAGTTCGTGTGTGAAAAAACCGGGAACAACTAGTTCGCAGGGGAATAAGCCATTTTTCCTGTGGAACTCCGAACTTGGAACTTGTGAATTGTGACATAGAATCCTAAAGAGGGTATAATAGTAAAATGTTATGATTGCAGATGAAAAAAAAGGAATTTCTGATCAACGATTGCAGATAAATTAAAATAGAAAAAGAAAAAGAAAAAGAAACGAAATAGGTGGGGAACCTGAGCACTACTAGTATGGCTCCACGAGCCCTACGCTGCACAACTGATTACTCTTTTTTTAGATTACTCTTTTTTAATCCATCAGGCCATCACTGACCACACACTCTCTCGCCGTCTCCGGCGCCGGTGCTCTGCTCCGATCACCATTACTGTTGCTTTAACACGTAATAATCGCTTTTGCTTATTCTCTGACTCCTGCCTACATGATCTTCTTCTTAAAGCAGAATGTGGAGATCTGGTGATTAGAGGAAGAGATCAACAAATATGGCTCCTGTGAGTAGTAAAGCAGAGAAGAAAACAGCAGCAGATGCTGCTGCTTGGATGTTCAATGTCGTCACTTCTGTTGGTATCATCATTGTCAATAAAGCTTTGATGGCCTCTTATGGTTATACCTTTGGTAATCAATCAATTTAACCTTCTTCTTCTTCTTCTTCTTCTTCTTCTTTAACATCTCTAGTCTTTTACTTATGTCTTGAACCCTAACCCCCCATGCCTGCATGCAGCTACAACCTTAACCGGTTTACATTTCGCCTTTACAACTCTTATGACCATTGTTCTACGATGTCTTGGTTACATTCAGCCTTCTCATCTTCCCTTCACCGAGCTTCTCAGATTTATTCTCTTTGCTAACTTCTCCATTGTTGGGATGAACGTTAGTCTTATGTGGAACTCTGTCGGTTTTTATCAGGTAAATAACAATAATTTATTGCTTCTCAAATTGCACCATCTAATCTTTTGATTTAACAATGTTTATATATATCTGTGTTCCCAGATTGCAAAGCTCAGCATGATTCCTGTTTCCTGCTTGTTGGAAATGGTGTTAGATAAGATCCGTTACTCCAGAGACACCAAGCTTAGCATTGGACTCGTTCTTGTTGGTGTTGGTGTCTGCACTGTCACTGATGTTAGTGTCAATACCAAAGGCTTTCTTGCTGCTTTTGTTGCCGTCTGGACTACTTCTCTCCAACAATACGTAAGTCTGTCTTCTCAATCATATCTTTACCTTCCTTTATCTTTAACTCAAAAGTAAGTTTGGTGTTGTTTATACATGATTGCAGTATGTACATTACCTTCAGCGCAAGTACTCGCTTAGCTCATTCAACCTATTGGGACATACCGCTCCAGCACAAGCCGCAACGTTGCTGGTTGTTGGTCCATTTCTTGATTATTGGCTCACAGAAAAAAGAGTAGACATGTACGACTACAACTTGGTCTCCGTGGTAAGCCACTACAAACTTCATATAACTTGACTCTCCGGAATGAATATTTATGTGAATATCAGTAAATATTCGTCATCACCTTATGAGTCTTGTGATAATCTGATTTTGATGCTCTGCTATTATATCTCTGCCATTTGGTAACAGCCTTTTTTAAACTCAGCATACTAAGCCAAGTACACGAGGCTAGCTTGTTTCTTACATGCAATTCAATGGCTGCGTCTTATTTATCTTAAGAATAGATTTGTTTTTTTTTTGGAATTATGCAGCTGTTTATAACCCTCTCGTGCACAATAGCCATCGGGACCAATTTGAGCCAGTTCATCTGCATCGGGAGATTCACAGCGGTGTCATTTCAAGTCCTGGGGCACATGAAGACAATCCTGGTGCTGGTGATGGGATTCTTCTTCTTTGGTAGAGAAGGTCTAAACTTGCACGTGGTTATTGGAATGATTATTGCAGTTCTTGGTATGATCTGGTACGGTAATGCCTCTTCCAAGCCAGGAGGCAAAGAGCGACGAAGCTATTCTCTTCCAACCACTCGTCAACAGAAACTCGGAGCTGCTTCGGATTCTGATGACAACGAAGACAAAGCCTAGTATTAGAGCATCTCCATCCCCACTTCAAATTTTACTCCTAATTTTACTCTATTTATAAAATAAATGGAGTGAGAAATAGAGTAATAAACAAAAAATAAAAGCATTACTCTAGTAATGCTTTTATTTTTTGTTCACTATTCCATTTTCCATAAAATATGGAGTGGGGATGGAGATGTTCTTAGTAATAGCAAGTAGTAAATGATCAGAAACATCTACATCTCTGTTTTGATTCATGGTTTAGCCTTAATTTATGATCTTCGCAGACGGATGAAATTGTTTTGCAATGTTTTTGCGGAATTAACGGATAGCTTCTCATAATATATGAAATCTCTTTTTACTACCAAACCAAATTAGCATTTCAATAAAAATGAAATGCGAAGAACATTTGGATGGTTTTATAAGGAAAACAAAAGAATTGACTTCAAGATCCCGTGACAACAATATTATCTCGAAATATAACAAAACAAGTGAAGAATGTCTTACAAAACACCTAAAATCGAGTCTTTGAGACTTGCAAAATTGTACGAAATAACAAAAACATAAAAACGGGACTGTCAAAGATCCAATCCAGCTGCAGCTAGCATCATTGTCTTAACGCTTCTTAGAGACACCAACAGTCTTTCCTCTGCGACCAGTGGTCTTCGTGTGTTGTCCACGGACACGGAGACCCCAGTAGTGTCTCAGACCACGGTGGTTCCTGCTCATTGTCAAGAAAATCAGACAACACGAGAAGACAGTGAAAACGAGCCTGTATGATTAGGATTAGTAAATGAGCTTTACCTGATCTTCTTGAGACGTTCAAGATCATCCCTCAGCTTCATGTCGAGTGCATTGGAAACAACCTGGGAGTACTTTCCATCCTTGTAGTCTTTCTGTCTGTTCAAGAACCAATCTGGAATCTTGTACTGCTTTGGGTTTGCAACGATGGTCATGAGGTTATCGATCTCAGCTGCAGACAGCTCACCGGCCCTGAAATTAGAGATCATATGACCATTAGAAACCCTACACAACTTATCGCTGAACATATAAATCAATCAGACAAAGGCCGCAAAGTCAGAAGAACAATAATAAAAGCAAACGTTGGCTAACAATTTCATTAAAAGACAGTTAAGACAACAAAGCGGAAACATAATTCATATCACTGATTCGTCAAAAGCAAACATGACTTAGAACTTACAGAAAAACACAAAACACAGCACTATGTTCGATGTAAAAGGAAATTTTAATTAATCTCGAGTGAATTTCAATGACATTATAATCACTGAAAGACAAAAAAAAACGATAGAGAGAAAGAGAAAGAGAAAGCATACCTCTTGTTCATGTCGACATCGGCTTTCTTGCAGACAATGTTGGCCAATCTTCTTCCAATACCCTTGATGGAGGTAAGAGCAAACATAATCTTTTGTTTGCCATCAACGTTAGTGTTAAGCACACGCAGAATGTGCTGGAACTCCTCGTTTGCTACCAGCGACTACACAGTTACAATCACAAAACACGGGTCTTTACTCATGTTTTTAGGCTGCTTCTAACTTCTATAGTCGGGAAACTAACAAAGTATAAACGGAGTAGATGTGTTCAACGAGAAACTATACTATTATAGATTAATCAGTAAATCAATAAAATAGATCTAAGAAATGAGAGCATTCGAGGAACTAACTGGAAAAGGGAAAAGATAGCGTAAGACCTAATTACCATTGTTCGATCGGTAGAGTAGAGAGAGCTGCCTGAGAGAGAAGATGCGAAGCTCTCGCCGTTTTACACTTTAACTCTCGCGCAAATCGGTTAGAAAATACTAGGGTTTCCTTAGAGTGGGTTTATATATTTGTACAGTTGGGCCCAAGCAGGCAAGCAATGTCTTTTAAACGGCCCAAGTTCTGTGAAATTTGTGTTATAGATTTTTATTTGTGTTTTAGCCCACTAAAGCGAATAATGTAACAACTTTAATAATTTCAACTTGTTATAATTAAAACTAGATTTTGATCCGCGCTTCGAAAGCGCGGATATTATTTTTCACTTTTATGAAATATATTATTTGTTTGTAATTATTGAATATATTTATCTTAATAAAATTTTCTTTATAATAAATTCGATACATAGTGTCTCTCGTAAAATATATGTTTCTCTGGCTTTGTTTTATTTTCCCTCCAATCAATACAATTATTTGACTTGTTGTTAAAATAAACGATTTTAAAACGCAACTGTACAATACTTTTACATTGATATTTTGTTTAAACAATGTGGCATATTTCTATATTAATTAAATATTTACATTGTAATTTAAATTTCTATAAAAATCAACATATTTGTGTAGTTTGTTGTTAAAAGAAATGATTTTGAATCCAAATGTACAGTACTTTTATATTGATTTTTTTCAGTTCATATAAAATTTTTAAATATATTTATTTCAACTGAACCAATTAATATTTTGTTAAACTGGCCCCTGAAATATACTTTTATACATCGATATTTATTTTTCATAATTAGTGTTATACATTTTAGATGTATCATAATATAACTAACAATATTCAAAAGACCTGGACCGAATCAGGTTATATGGCTATTTTTGTTATAAATATCCGAACTCGTTTTAGATATATTGGTTATTTAGATAATTTTAGGGTCATATACATCATAATCGAATTCATCCAAATCCAGAATGACCCAACTCAAAATCCACACATAAGTTTATAATATTCAAGCGGGACTTGGTTTCAAAACAAAAAAAACGATATCCGAAAGGAACAACATGTACCTAAATGGACAGATGATGTTCACGTCTAACTGATTTTATAAATTAATAAAAAAACACTTTCTATGTGTTTGGTTAAATTAAGTGAAGTAGAAATAGTTTTTATCAAGTAAAATAATTATATGGAGTGAAAAATTAAGTGGCAATAAATGTAGCATATTTTAATTATTTTGATTTAAGTTATTATTTTATTCACAAAACATATCTTTGAACTATGTTTTTGGGTAAGTAATTTTTCACTGATTGAAACTAAAATAAAAATGTTTTAGTAAAATAAACTAAACCAAACATTTAATCATATGTAAAGCCTAATTATTTAACATTTTTATTTTATAATTGGCCCAAAGTTAATATTGATTAACTAATAAATAAAATATGCACTATTATTATTATGGTAATATAACTAATGATATAAATTATTATTAAGGTAATATAATTAATTAAATTGTTAAACTAAGTAAAATATGGAAACACAATTAATAGATGCTTTTTTTTGTCATCCAAACAAATTTTATTAAGAATACTATTCAAGTTTCCAATCACTCTAAATTTTTTTAATCCTCCTATTTAAGTTTCCAAACATTCCAATTTTGTACTTGAGTTTTAATAAGATAGATATATTGATTCATCTTGTGTTTCATATTTATGTTTTTTAATAGTATAGATAGTATAAATGATTAACGTAAATAATAAAAGATACTACGAATACAAAAATAAATAATACAAAGAAGAAGAAGTATACCAAAGAGAGAAAGATATATTATTTATGTTCGAAAGGGGCAACGTAAAATGATCTCAATACAACTTCTTATATAGGCAGAAAATTAGACAAATATTACAGTAATGTCATGGACTCCATCTCCATCTCCTTATGAAACCCTCTTAACTTTTGTAACACTCCCCCTTGAAGACCATTGTCATTAATATTTCTTGCGTTTAGTTGTCTCGTTAAAAACCTTACTTGAAAAACCCGGTAGGAACAACCATAGCAAGGTTAAAGAGTACAACTGAAGATCCCCCTTGAATAAACAATCGTTACAGATTTTGTAGATGACACATTCCAATGTTGTAAACATGTTTCCTAAATATTGTAGTTGGTAGTGACTTCGTAAAGAGGTCTGCAGCATTGTCACATGATCAAATATATCTCACTTCAATTTCTTTATTCTTCACGAGTTCTTGGGTATATGAAAAGAACTTCGGTGGTATATGCTTGGTTCTATCGCTTTTGATATACCCTTCCTTTATTTGAGCGACGCACGCTGTATTGTCTTCATATAAAATGATTGGTTTTGGACTACTGCGTATTCCACTACTTGAATATATGTGTTGACTTATTGATCTAAGCCAAAACACATTCTCTACTTGCTTCGTGGAGAGTGATTGTTTCAGCATGGTTTGAGGAAGTGGCCACAAGTGTTTGCTTCTGAGAGCGCCAAGAGATAGCAGTTCCTCCAACCGTGAATACATACCCAGTTTGTGATCAAGCTTTATGAGGGTCAGACAAATACCCTGCATCTGCAAACTGATAGTGCTCAAATTACCCAGTAGAACTTACTCTCTCAAATAAGAGGTACAGCTGTAGTACTTAGGGATCGAATCACGAGGAGCTAGGGAACCAATTAAATAAAATCTACTAATTAATCCTAGGCATGGTTGGTTTATATGATGGAAATAAAAGTAACAATTCCTAAAATGAGCAAGGTAGTTGCTCTAACTAACAATATAATGGGTTGTTTAAATGTGATAAAAAGTGCTAGACATAGGGTTTCTATTCAGGAATGGAGATTATAATCTCTATAAATGCTTTAACAAGTTGCTTGCATGATACTATAGATCTCAGCCGCTTAACTCAAGTGATATCTCACTGGTTAAATTATCTAGATCTCTGGCCACACCTCTAGTATGATGACATAGAAAAAGAGTCGATCGATATCCTTTTGAGATATCGACCGATACACCTTTCGCAGCGCCGATCGATTCACTTGTCGGGATATCGATCGACGGCTTCTAGATCTGCCTATGTGTGAGCTGAATATGAACACAAGGTCTCAAGGAGAAGCTGTCGCTCTTCTCAACGGGAGACAGGCAAGCTCAAATGGATAATTCAAGATAATCAAAGATCATAGTGATCTATTTTCTAGTTAGCTAATCTAAAACAAGCATAGGGTGCAATCCATTTGATGAGTATCAAAACTTAGCAATTATAGTTTGGGGCTAATCCTACAAACCTATTTGAACCCTATATCTAACAAGTAGACTACTCAGACATAGCTAAGCAATTCATAACAATAGATAGATGAAAGAATTGCATAGATAGAATAAAGTAGAAATACAAAAGGAGATGAGAAATCTCTCCAATCTCTCAAAACAAATAAAACTCTAGTCTCTCTCTCACACTCTCTGCTTTTCTCTTGAGGGTTGTCAAAAACTTGCTTCTTTCGAAGGTTTCCGTCAAAAAACACTTAGCAGGAATATTTAAGCATTTCCATTAGGTTAAAAACTCGTCAGGGGCAATCTCATAATTTGGTAAAGTCTTGGTGAAGTAGTCGGCTAAACCATTCCGTCTTTGATATCGATCGACAACACTGGATGTGTATCGATCGATTATAATCTTCTAGTACGCGGATCTTCTCAGCTACATCGATCGACAACTCAGGATGAGTATCGATCGATTATAATAGCAATGTTGACTTCCGACTTAGTCTTGAATGGTCAACTCGGGTATATCATCTCTTGTACTCCAAAATGCTCCAAAACATCACTTTCTCACAAAATGCTCTTGAACCTGAAAACATACCTAACAGGCTAGAAAACAGATTAAATATATAATAAAATACTAGTATACCATGGTTAAAAACTGGTAAAATCCATGGTATATCAACTCCCCCAGACTTACTCCTTTGCTTGTCCTCAAGCAAAAACAGTAGTCTTTGGAAAAGGTTTGAAAACAACAGAAACTGAAAGATTCAAAATATTGAAGTCATCACTCTATGGGTTTGCAATTCATGTTAAACATCCTAATCACAAAAGTTCATTATGCCTTATCCTAGCTTAGCAACCAAACTCATCTATTCAACAACTTAGCAAATCTCATCTGACATTCTCCTCTACTAACCTCATTTCTTAACATAAAATAAAAGTGCAGGCTTTACCTTGGGAGTATCGATAAAATGACACATGGATTCAACTCAAACAAGTATCTGAACACACATGTAGTCTTCTCTGGTCCCTTTCTCCCCTCTTCTCTCTTCTCTGAATCTCTTATTAGTTTCAATTTCAACAGGTTTCGATGCCACATAGGTCATCTAGTCCATTTCATTGACATTTTCATTGTAACTCATACATTTTTGGCAAAGTGTAGCGAATAATGGGGTTCGGTACTCAACCTATCCCTCGTTTCCACAATGTGTGATCATCTTTGAGATTTAGAATACTGGGGTCGCGGGAGACACTCTTACCCCTCTGCCTCTCAAGAAATCATTTCAATCTTTATAACATAAACTTATATCTCGAAACGCTGAAGAGAGAGAAGGAAGGGAACCAGAAACACACAGACTTTTTACCTTCCAGACTTGTAGGAGGATTCCGATCCTGTGATTTCCAAGCCCCAAGACAAGCAAATAAATCAGTATTAGTGTTGGAGGTCATCTTTGGTTCCTTCAAACAATCTAAGCTAGTCAATATAGATGGCAGGTTGATCCACTTTAGCATTTTTAGTACTATCTGCAATCAGTAATCTAGAATGGTGCTAAAGAGTGGTCAGACAAGCAAATATAAATCTATATCAATGTGCCTATTTAATACTTATGCGACAAATAATTTTGAAAAACAATTTGAATAAAAACCAAAATAAAAACACATATTAGTAAACTCTCCCCCCCCCCAGACTTAAATTACACTGTCCTCGTGTAACACAGCCGGTGGTGAGGTAAATAAAATAAATCATAATTAATAAATATAACAAGTTAGAATGAATAAACCTGATCGACAAGGTGTCGATCGATTCGTAGTGGTGTACGTCGATCGTTAGTAATGGTCGTGTGGTGTCGAGCGATATGAATGGTGAATGTCGGTCGATAGAATCATCATTCTACTTAGATCTAATAAAAACTGCAAAAAAATCCGAAAAAATAAAAGTAAAAAAATGAAAAAATAAATAAAATAAAGAAAAATAAAAGAAAACCTAATAGTGGGTTGCCTTCCACTCAGCGATTTGTTATAGTCATTTAGCTCGACTGTGGTAGGTGAATGACTCATGGGGTGCAGAAACTGCTGATTGCCGGACAGCAATCATCAATCTTGTGTCTCCTACTATTGAACCATGTGGCGACGAAGCTTCTTGTGGCATCATCCGCTCGTAGTTGTTTCTTATCTATCTTGAGGACTGTATCTTGAAGTTTCCTCACAGAATTCTCAATGTATTCGATGTTGCCAACCTTCATGTCGATGGTCTGGTAGGTATGTACAGACAATTCCTTCAGCTCACTCTGTAATGCATCGATCCTGTCAAGAATAAACTGATCTCGATCTGGTAAAGACTCGGTGTCAATCGATGCTACGAGATGCGCATCGGTCATTTCGCTGAGGGGTCTGTCGGTCGACTCAGAATCTACTGTGTCGGTCGACTGTGAGCACTGTCATTGGTACTGCAGAGCACGTATATTGCCCTTCATATGGCGAGTAGTTCTGCATAGGTTGTTAACTCGTTCGTTAACAGTGTAGTCAATGGTATCACAGGTCCCGTTAAGTCTCTTCTCCATAGCATCCATAGCCTCGTACAACTCATGTTTAGTTCATCAACTTCTGCTGTAGTGCATGCTCTTCTCGCTGGTGGTGGCTTGATGTCGATCGATATTGGTCTAGGCATGTCGATCGATGAAAAAGTAGCATTCTTAGCTTGGTCTTTCTTGCGAATTGATGCTAGCTCTTTCTGTAGAAGATCGATCCTCTTGCTTAACCATTCGACATTGTTGCTGAGAGGGCTGTAGACGTCTCCAATCCGTGTATTGATGTAAGCAACCTCCCATTCATCTCTCTTAGGTGATGAACATTCTGGTCGGTCCATGGATGTAGTCTTGCCGATGTCGATCGATGGTACATGTACTCTGTCGGTCGATACTGGTGGTGTAGCCTCTTTCTCAAGCATGGTCAATATGTTTCCAAGCTCCACTCTTATCTCAGCCATATCATTCTGGAAGTCCTTGTAACTGACATCCAAAGGCTGGAAAGTGTCTTCCACCAATGTGTGCATGTTTGCCTCAAGGTGTGCCTGAGCTCTCCATACATCAGTCACCATATCATCTATCTCCTCTCTACTGTAGGGTACTGGTGGTGGTATGTATGCATGGTAAGGGCGTGTGTGTACTGGAAGGCGTAAGCAACCTCTGTGAAAAAGGGATTCTCTATCCAGAATTCTCTTTACTTGCTCCTTGGTAACATGGATGATCTCACCATCAACTTCTCTAGCATAGCCAAACTCATCTCTGTAGACACCATATTCATCCTTAGCTTCCCATTTGAATCTCATGGATCCATCAGTATTGAAGGCACGTCGTCCAAACTCCAATCGTCTGTCGGGCGATCTGACTCTTTGTCTGTCGATCGATCCGGGATATCCGCCGTCGATCGATGGTGTTGAAACGATGTCGATCGATGGTGAATTCCTAGGTTGACCGAAGTGTTGAGGAAATGTATCCTCCCTTGTGTTGGTGTTGTGGTTGTCCTGGACGTGAGCTAGGATGTCTGGATGGCTACGTTGCTGTGTGAACAGGTTTTCTGGTCCATTAGCAACTTGGAGGATGTCTGCTATGTCTTCTCTGGTTATGTGCAGAACTCTTCCATCCATTGCTCTTGCATAGCCATCTGTGTCCCTGAAAATTCCAAATTCATCAGGTGTTAGTGAAACGTTCCTGATATCGTAAGGTTCATGAGATCGAGGTTGAGCCCTGTTGAAGTCGTCGATCGATGGTGCTGTGGTGGTGGCGATGGATGGTGCACGTCTAGCTGCACGGTTGGATCGATTGTACATGTTGTTGCAGACCTCCATTGATAGGTTTCTGAATGCTGGAAGCTGCTGGGTAGAAGGTGAAAAGTTTTGAATTTTCGTGGCTTGAGTTGTCAACCTTTTATACCCATGTGTTGTCATAATCGGTGAAATTCCAATTTTGTCCTTCAAGTCATCCTGGTTAATATCGATCGATGTGATACTGGCGATATCGATCGATGGACGATGTCATTTTGCTGGATGAAGTAGATAATCGATCGATGGTGGGCGTTTGATGTCGATCAATTGTGGGAATCGAATTACAAATCTGTCATTCTCCAAGTAATTTTCCCAAGCTCTCTCTTCCCAATAGTCTGCATCATGTTCTTCAGTGTGGTCTCCACTGTGGGAAGAGGTGGCTATGTCTACTGCAAAACTCTCATGAAATCCGCTATCTGCCCAACTCCTTACTAAGTAATCATCTTCCTTTTGGCTGGGTGGGATGGCGAAATTTCGGGTAGCAATGATCTGGTAGATCGAGTTCATCATCTGGTGGGTCTCTGTCGATCGATGATCTATATTTGTTGTCGATCTCCTTTGTCTTGCAAGTGTCGATCGATGATGTTAAAGTGCTGTCGATCGATCCCGAGTACTCTGTCTCATACTCGACTTGACAATGACAAACTGCTATGATACCAGTATCATCTTCCTTTACTACTGATTTGGATGGTTGTTTGCCAAGCTTGACAGGGTCGTAGTGGATCTCTGGATCTATCATAGTCAAGCACATCCTGTTGGTGTTCATGTCACATATGGCTCCTACTGTAGCCATAAATGCTCTTCCAAGTAAGAGGGAAGAGTTCCAATTAACCTTGATGTCTAGGACATGAAAATCCACAGGAACGATAGCATTACCAATATGTACCTCCAGGTCTCTGATGAAGCCTCCAGAGTTTTTCTGAGAGTAATCCACGAAGGTAAAGATCTCTGGTGAAGGCTCTACTTGCAGGCCCAGATGGTCTGCCATGACCTTTGGTAAGATTCTGACTGATGAACCAGTGTCACATAGTGCATGAGGAAATTCAATCCCTTGTACTACACAGGGTATTGCAAACTTCCCAAGATCATTCTTCTTCTGCAAAGTAATCCTTTTCCTCATATATTCTTTGACATTGTCAAACCTTCTCCTAATGTCAGTTTTAGTCTCCCTTGTTTCTCTGAAGAACATCCACAATCTGCTTGTGAAGTAAACCTCCTCAGAAGGTTTCTCTGGTGGGATTCTGATAACTCTCTTAGTGAAACCATCAATCTCTTTTTCATTAGCTTCCCTCTTAAGGTTCTTAGGAATCTTCTCCTTCTTACTCCTTAACCTTCTTCCTTCAGTTCCCTCTGATGTAGGTGTAGTGTCTGAAGGGTTACCAGTGATCTCTGTAGGGTTAGCTTGTGGTTTTGGTGTGGGTCTGAGTGCATTGATTCGGTTGCTGTCTATCGATGGTAGTTACACTCGGTATGTGAGAGGTGCGTGTCGATCGATAGGTGGAGAAAAGGGTCGATCGATACGTTTCTCGTATTTGTGTCGATCGACGAGTGGCTCGTCTCGTCGGTCGATATCTTCGTAGGTGTGGGTGGGTGGGTATGGATGAGAAGCCGTGAATTCAGCATGTGTCAATATCCTAACCGCGTTGCAATCTGCAGTCGTATCCGGAAATGACATACTTGATGTCGATCGATGTGGACTAGTTGGTGTCGATCGACACCATTGTGATCCACCGAGACTTAATGAACTTTCCACTTCAAAGTCTCCTTCTTGTAGCTTCTCCTGTTTCACCACTTGCCAAAAATCATCATCTATGATAGCATTCACGTGGTGTTTCCTATTTCCTTCCCCTACTTTCTTAGAAGTTCCAATCCTCCTGATAGAGTCTTCTGTCTGGACAATATGTGTCTCAAATTTCTTAACTTGAGTGCAAATGGTGTCTATCCTTGTGGTCAGATTGTTGAAGACAGAATCAATCTTCCCATTGAAGTCTACCGTAAGCTTCTGCTGACCTTCCAGAACTCTATCAATCATGGCATCAAACTTACTCTCCTGGGTGGGTGGCTGTGGGTTTTGGTAAGCTGAATTGCCGTAGTTCCTTGTGTTGGTGAATGGTTTCTGATACTGTGAACTCTGGTTGTAGTTACTCTTCTGACCACTGCCAAAAAAGTTTCTATTTCCACTCTGGTTTCCATATCTCTGAAATCCAGTACCTCCAATGTAGTTCACATCTTCCTCTGTATCATCTTCTCTAGCTTCTTCTTCATCAGCTGAGCAGACTGGCTACCCCAGAAATGCAGGTAAAGCATCTATCTTGGCTCTGACTTCATTCATCTGGTCTTCCCCGATGGATGCAACAGATTTCTTCTTGTCAGAGTCAGTGTTCTTGGTGCTGCTGCTGTTGGCTAGGTTCTCAATGAGTCTCACAGCCTCTATTGGATTCTTAGTGTTGAAGTTCCCCTCACTAGTAGTATCAAGAGCCATCTGATACCTTAAGGCGATACCTCTGTAGAAAGTGCTTAGCAGCTGCACTTCATTGAAACCATGGTGTGGACAGTCTTGCTGGTAGAACTTAAATCTGATCCACGCGTCTTTAAAAATCTCACTAGGCTTTTGCGCGAAAGTGGCGATTTTGCTTCTTAAGTCTTCAGCGCGTGCCTCATCAAAGAAATTACGCAGGAAGGCGTTTTTGATGTCGGCCCAGAATGTCAGTGATCCTGTAGGTAGTTGCTTGAGCCAGTGCGAAGCTTCTCTAATCAGTGAGTATTTGAAGAGCTTGCAGAGTAGGTAGTCCTCAGGGACTCCATCCATACGAATAGCAGCGATAAGATCCTCGAACCTCTCCAGATGGTCCATAGGATGTTCGTGTGATAGTCCAGAATAAGGTATCTGAGACACGAGGGAGTAGTACTGAGGCTTGAGCTCGAAGTTCGGCTTCTGAATCTCTGGAAGTCGAATAGCTGATATGTTGGTGTAGTACTCGTCTGGACAGTTATAGTCTGCCAACGATCGTGTTTGAGCTTCTCCTGTAGCCTCAGCTTCAATCTCAGGGATTATGTTTCCCTGTGCATCTAGCTTCTGACCTGTTGCATTACCCAGATTACTATCTTGGTCATACAGGTTTCCTTTCTCGCCCTGCGTGAGAATAACAATCGCGACCATGCTTCGCGGAGTAGTGTCGATCGATATACGGTTAGAAGTATCGAACGATGTGGATCGGCGAACGGTATCGGTCGACGGTGTTGTCTGAGTGTCGGTCGACTGTTGAACATGAGTATCAGTCGACGGTACTGCGTTTCTGTCGATCGATGCGGAGCATAGGTCTTTGCGGATTGAGCGTTCCAAGTGTGCAGGATCTTCTGAGAATAATAGTTGATTTTCCCTGCTGGGCATGTACCTGAAAAGACAAGAAAAATTTTAATTAGAAAGGGGGTAAAAAGAAAAACCTAAGATTAATAAGATTAAATCTAATGGCGTTCAAAGCTCTCCGGCAACGGCGCCAAATTTGATATTGCTCAAATTACCCGGTAGAGCTTACTCTCTCAAATAAGAGGTACAGCCGTAGTACTTAGGGATCGAATCACAAGGAGGTAGGGAACCAATTAAATAAAATCTACTAATCAATCCTAGGCAAGGTTGGTTTATATGATGGAAATAAAAGTAATAATTCCTAAAATGAGCAAGGTAGTTGCTCTAACTAACAATATAATGGGTTGTTTAAATGTGATAAAGAGTGCTAGACATAGGGTTTCTATTCAGGAATGGAGATTATAATCTCTATAAATGCTTTAACAAATTGCTTGCATGATACTATAGATCTCAGCCGCTTAACTCAAGTGATATCTCACTGGTTAAATTATCTAGATCTCTGGCCACACCTCTCGTATGATGACACAGAAAAAGAGTCGATCGATATCCTTTTGAGATATCGACCGATACACCTTTCGCAGCGCCGATCGATTCACCTGTCGGGATATCGATCGACGGCTTCTAGATCTGCCTAGGCGCGAGCCGAATATGAACACAAGGTATCAAGGAGGAGCTGTCGCTCTTCTCAACGGGAGACAGACAAGTTCAAATGGATAATTCAAGATAATCAAAGATCCTAGTGATCTATGTTCTAGTTAGCTAATCTAAAACAAGCATAGGGTGCAATCCATTTGATGAGTATCACAACTTAGCAATTATAGTTTGGGGCTAATCCCACAAACCTATTTGAACCCTAGATCTAACAAATACACTACTCAGACATAGCTAAGCAATTCATAACAATAGATAGATGAAAGAATTGCATAGATAGAATAAAGTAGAAATACAAAAGGAGATGAGAAATCTCTCCAATCTCTCAAAACAAATAAAACTCTAGTCTCTCTCTCACACTCTCTGCTTTTCTCTTGAGGGTTGTCAAAATCTTGCTTCTTTCGAAGGTTTCTGTCAAAAAACACTTAGCATGAATATTTAAGCATTTCCATTAGGTTAAAAACTCGTCAGTGGAAATCTCGTAATTTTGTGAAGTCTTGGTGAAGTAGTCGGCTAAACCATTTCGTCTTCGATATCGATCGACAACACTGGATGTGTATCGATCGATTATAATCTTCTAGTACGCGGATCTTCTCAGCTACATCGATCGACAAACTCAGGATGAGTATCAATCGATAATAATAGCAATGTTGACTTCCGACTTAGTCTTGAATGGTCAACTCGGGTATATCATCTCTTGTACTCCAAAATGCTCCAAAAACATCACTTTCTCACAAAATGCTCCTGAACCTGAAAACATACCTAACAGGCTAGAAAACAGATTAAATATATAATAAAATACTAGTATACCATGGTTAAAAACGGGTAAAATCCATGGTATATCACAAACCTGACCATTTCTCCATTTGAGTTGTTAGGATAAAATAATCCTAAATCAATTGTTCCTTGGAGATAGCGAAAGACATGTTTAATCCCATTCCAATGTCTTTGCGTAAGAGATGCACTGAATCTTGCCAAAAGATTCACAGCAAATGATATATCAGGCCGAGTACAGTTTGCAAGATACATAAGTGCTCCTATTACACTTAGATACGACACTTCAGGACCAAGTATCTCTTCATTTTCTTCATGTGGTCGGAAAGGATCATTTTCAACATTGAGTGACCTAACGACCATAGTAGTACTTAATGGAGTTGCTTTGTCCATGTTGAATCTTTTCAATACTTTTTGTATAGGTAGATTGGTGTATAAATATACCCTTTTGAGTATGTTCAATTTGTAGGCCAAGACAATATTTTTTCTGTCCTAGATCTTTCATCTCAAATTCTCCTTTTAAATACTCGGATGCCTGTTGTATTTCTCTTTGGGTCCCAATAATATTTAGATCATCAACATATATGGCAATTATTACAAATCTGGAAGATGTTTTCTTGATGTAAACACAAGGGCATATAGGACTATTTATATACCATTCTTTTGTTAAATGCTTACTGAGACGATTATACCACATACGTCCAGATTGTTTTAAGCCATATAATGATCTTTGCAATTTTATTGCACATAACTCCTTAGGTTTAGAACTTAATGGTTCCAGCATTTTAAAACTTTCAGGGATTCTTATATAAATATCAGTGTCCAGGGATCCATATAGATATGCTGTAACAACATCCATTAGACGCATCTCTAGGTTTTGATTAGCCGCAAGACTCATCAAAAATCTAAATGTGATTGCATCCATAACAGGTGAATATGTTTCTTCGTAATCGATCCTAGGTCTTTGAGAAAATCCTTGAGCTACAAGACGAGCCTTGTATCTCGTTACTTCGTTTTCTCATTTTTTTTCCGAACGAAAACCCATTTGTATCCAACTGGCTTCACAGCTTCAGGTGTGATCACAATGGGTCCAAATACTTCTCGTTTTTAAGCGAATCAAGTTCGACTTGTATTGCATCTTTCCATTTTGTCCAGTTATGTCTCTTTTGACATTCCGAGATAGATTTTGGTTCTGGATCATCACTCTCTTCATCTATCTCTTTTGAAACAAAGTATGAGAAAAAATCATCAACACCATTCACTTTGTTTCGATTCCATGATTTTCTATTATGGATGTAATTAATAGAAATCTCATGATTTTCTTCAGAATCATGATGTTCAATATTGTCACCATCCTCATGGTGCATTTCTTCCAACTTTTCTCCATGGTTGGAGGGATTCTGTTTTTCCATCTCCTTTCGCTTTCTAGGATTCTTATCCTTAGAACCAACTGGTCTACCATGCTTCAAGCGTACTTTAGACTCTCGTGTATTATCTTCTACTCCACTTTCATGTGGCATTTCTATACGAGCAGGAGCATTTGAAGCCGGTATATGTGATTTTGTAACCGATTTGGTGTCTGCAAAAGCATCAGGTAGTTGGTTTGCGATGCTTTGTAAATGCATAATCCGACGAACTTCTAATTCTGATTGTTTTGTAGGAGGATCAAGGTGTAGTAAAGATGGTACACACCACTTAATGTCCTTTCCTACTTCTTTATTTTCTCCCCCTAGAATTAGTAATACTTTTTCATCAAAGTGGCAATCAGCAAAACATGCCGTAAATACGTCACCAGTTTGTGGAGAATAATTGATGGAGAATCACAAACCAACATATATCCCCAATCTCCTTCGAGGTCCCATCTTTGTATGCTGGGGAGGTGCAATTGGCACATAGACAGCGCAACCAAAGATTCTTAGATGGGAAATATTCGGTTCTCGTCCAAATGCTTATCGTATTTGAGAGTATTTGTGATATGCACTTGGTCTCACCCGAATCAGTGCTTCTGCATGCAAAATAGCATGTCCCCATACAGAAGTTGGGAGTTTTGATTTCATGATTAATGGTCTTGAAATTAGTTGCAGACGCTTAATTATTGATTCAGCCAAACTGTTTTGTGTATGAACATGAGCAACATGATGTTCAACATCAATTCCAGTTACCAAACAATAGTCATTGAATGCTTGGGAAGTGAATGCACCAGTGTTGTCTAGTCTAACTCTCTTTATCGGATAATCAAGAAACTGAGCTCTTAGTTTGATTATCTGGGATAAAGATCTCGCAAATGCCAAATTTCCAGAGGACAGTAGACAAACGTGTGTCCATGTACTCGACAAGGTGGATGTATAGGTCCACAAATATCGCCTTGAATTCGTTCAAGGAATTTTGGTAACTCTTTATCTATTTTGGTTTGTGATGGTCTTGTAATTAACTTTCCAAGAGAACACGGCGTACATGTCATTTTATTTCCCTGATATGCTTCTTGGGATTTCAGTGAATGACCATGTGAGTTCTCAATGATTTTTCGCATCATTGTGGTGCCTGGATGGCAAAAACGATCATGCCATAGTGTAAAATCGTCAGAATTTCCTTTAATCACAAAATTTGATTCAATGGTACTTATAGATGTATGATGCAGACCAGAAGGGAGTTTTGGTAGTTTTTCCAACACTTTTTGTTTTCCCGATTTCTCATGAGTAATATACATATACTTCTTTCCATCCTCAGTTGCAGACTGAGTACTAAATCCTTGAAGATATATGTCTTTAAAACTCAACAAATTTCTTTTAGAATTTGGAGAAAATAGTGCATCCTTTAACGAGAATATCGTCCCATTAGGCAATGTGAAGTGGGCTTTACCAATCCCTTCAATCAAGTCTGCAGAATTAACATAAATAAAATAATATTATTCATAAAATATTACACGTTATTAATAAAGTTTAAACACATAACAATTATGCATAAGTAGGTGAAAAACACACAATAATTATACATTAATCTTCCACAAGAAACAATTATTTATGGTATAATTATGGAATTTCAAGAGTCACATGATGGACACTTAAGCTTCCGTGATAGCGGTCTCCTCGAAATCATTCACAAAGTCAGACGCATCGAGGTGCGTTGTACCTTCAGAATGTTCCGCAAAGTTTACCTCCTTTTATTTCCCTTTGACGGACTTCTTGTATCGATCACAAAGGTGTGCAAGGGTACGACATATACGAGACCAATGTCCCTTAGTACCGCATCTGAAACAAGCATCTTCTCGCTTCTGGGAGGTACTTCCTTGTTATTCTTTTCCCTTAGGGGATTGTTCAGAACGGACCCACTGGAATGATTTCCTATCCCGTGGATTGTACTTTCATCCACGTCCATGGTAGTTTTGACGACCACGTCCGCGACCGCGAAAAGCCTTATTTTCCTTTGCTGGTTTCTTTGCATTTAATGCGTTTGCTTCGGGAAATGCTTTGGAACCAGTTGGGCGTGTCATGTGATTCTTGATCAGGAGCTCGTTGTTCTTTTCTGCTATGAGAAGCGCCACAATCAAATCTGAAAATTTAGTATATCCCCGCAATCTATACTGTTGTTGCAGAGTGATGTGGCTTTTGTGGAATGTGGTGTATGTATTTTTAAGCATTTGAGACTCGGTGATTGTTTCACCACAGTATCTTAATTTGGCCACAATTCCTAACACAGCAGAATTGTAATTCATCACTTTGTCGAAATTTTGGAACTTCAGACCTGCCATTCATCTCGAACAAGTGGAAGTGTTATGTCTTTCTGATGATCAAAACGATCTTTCAGAGACTTTGATAGCTCTTTAGGATCTCTCATGTTAGCATAGTCATAAATAATACTTTCATCAAGGTGTCTTGTAAGGAAGATCACCGATTTAGTCTTGTCTTGAGACGTTGAAGTATTATTCTCTTTAACGGTTTCAGATAAACCAAGAGATTCAACGTGGAGTTCGACATTGGTAACCCAAGAAATATAGTTGGTCCCGGTGATATCGAGAGCGGGAAATTGGAGCTTCTCCATGTTTGCCATTTGAATTTCTAAGCCACAAAATAATAAATTTTATTAGAATTTCATTAATTTTAAATAGAACCGATTACATTGATAGTACACGCAATTATAAGTAAACATAATGCTAACAAACATAAGGTGATGTTAATGCCAAAATATTTACGAGTGGTTCCTTCAACAAAAATAAAATACATAGACGGAAAAAAATCGTACATAAAACTAAAAGCAATCAAATCATTTTTTTTACAACGAAAATCGAAGGAGAGTGATTTTGAAAATAATTGAGAGAAGATGAAATGTTTTGGATAAGAAAATAAAGTGAAAAAGAGTTGTATTTATAGATGAAAAACACTATTCATTAGCCGTTAACTAGCCGTTTGAAAAGTAACTAGTTATTATTATTTTTAATTCATTTACGACCTTTGGAAGTAAAAAGATAAGATAAAAATTAATTGTAAATTACAAGGAATTATCAGTTTAAACATAAATATAATATAGGTGCATCCTTAAATATATTTAGTTTTATATGGTTATAAAGTTATCTATCAGATTATAAAGTGAAAATATTAAGGTGATCATATTTATTAAATAATAAATTATGATAACATAGTCATATATTATAAAATAATAAAATAAATGTTTAGGCGGTATACCGGCCATTATGGTGCCTTAAGCAACCATTGTAATATTAACAATTAAATCGGGGCGGCAGTGCCGCACTCCAGAATCATAACAGAATCATAAACAAAACATATAAAAATGGAGGCCCCACTCCGAACATAATAATGAAAAGAAGAATTTTACTAATAGAGTGATCATGCTGATAACGTGTTATAATTAAAATATATTAATTCATCTTGTGTTTCATATTTATGTTTATTAATTATAGTATAAATGATTCACGTAAATAATAAAAGATACTACAAATAGAAAGAAAATAATACAAAGAAGAAGAAGTATACCAAAGAGAGAGAAATATATTATTTATGTTCGAAAGGAGCAACGTAAAATGATCTCAATACAACTTCTTATATAGACAAAAATTAGACAAATATTACTGTAAACATTAATGTCATGGGCTCCATCTCCATCTCCTTACGAAACCTTCTGGACTTTTGTAACACAACTAGATTTTTGATCCGTTTTTCATTTATCGTAAAATCCAATTACATTTTAAATTTTAAATGCATTTTTTTTTGCCAAATTTATGACCTAACGAATTTAATTGTATTCACTACAAAAAATATGGCAATTTCCGACGAAAATACCGATGATTGCTTATCTTATATATTAAAAAAAAAGTCATGACTTTTCATTCATGTGTGATTTTAAATAAATGGACCCTAACTAGATATCATAACTGATTCATTTATTTCTTAAGAAATGTCACCATAATATATCCCTTATAATATAACAATCTCTTACAAAATCGTCAATGTTAACATAACTAATTTTTAATCCTTATTAAATGTTAAACCAATTTACAAACCAATACATTACCCTATTGTTAGACTGATATCATTATCCTATAGATTGAAGTCTGAACATAAGATATATAACAAATTACTATATTGAACTAAATACAGTGAAACCTCTATAAATTAATAATGTTGGAACTACACTAAAACTATTTTTTTAATTAATTTGTAGAGATTATTAATTTATCGAGATACTAATTAAACCAAAAACTCAATTTGGGACTATGAAATTATATTAATTTAAAGAGATATTGATCTATCGATTATTAATTTAAAGAGGTTATACTGTATGATAAATTTATTTATTTTTATTTTCATAAATATAAGCATATATATTATACAATACATTTACGGGTTAACATTAATCAAATATATAATACATGTATAAAATTAATATATCCTAAATCTTTATGTACAGATGTGTTCAAAATTTGAAATACAACATGATAAACATAATAAATGCTAAAAGCTGATCAAAATTTGAAACTTAGATCAAAATTCAGTATATATTAAATCTAAAACAATTTTGAAATATGATATTTCATGCATATATTAATTTGTTTAATAATCAAATGCAAATTTAATAATATAAATATATAATAAGAAGCAATCAATACATGGTTTAAAATTGATTAATACAACATATAAACTATAAAGGGAATATTTATATAACATTTAAATATATGATTAATGTTACTAATGATGCGAAAAATGTATATTTAAAAAAATGAAAACAAAATTCGCGCGGTTGCGCGGGTTAAGATGTAGTCCGTCGTTAAAATATCTGTCAAAAATAGAAAAACAGGAATTCGTCGGTAATTCGTTGGTAATTTCCGACGGATTTTCAATCGTTGGTAATCATTAAAAAAATACCAACAAATTTCCGATGAATAGCTGCTGGAAAAAGAAAAACGGACATCCGTCGGAAATTTGTCGGTAATTTTTGACTGATTGCCGAAACTGCAAATTCGTCAAACATTACCAACAAATTACCGACAAATACCAACATATTTTGAAAATATGTGGTTTTCCATCAGTATTCCACCGATAGTTACTGGTGAAATACCGACGGAAACTGAGAATTTAGGGGGTCCATTGGTAATCCTTCGGTAACTACCAATGGAATACCAACGGAGGCCGAGAATTTAGGGTTTCCATCGGTAATCTGTTGGTAATTACCGACGGACGATGAGAATTAAGGGTATCCGTCGGTGTTATGTCGCTAATTACCAATCGAATACCGACATACACCAAAAATTTAGGGTTTAGTCGATATTCCATAATTACCGATGGAATATCGAAGGATACCCTTTATTCTCGGTTTCTAATTACGTTTTACGGATTATAAAGTTTCATTTGAAAATTTATTGGTTTTATAAAGAGAATATAGTAATTATAAACATTATTTGTCTATTTAAATGTTGAAATTCGAAAAAGTTTCATCCCGAAAGAGTAATTTAATTGAATCAAAACCTTCATTAACTAAACAATATAATTGTTACCATTTACAATTTGAAAGATGTTAATTTTAAATCTACTTAATTTAAAACGCGTTGATAGTGTTTTAAGATTTAAAATACTTTCGCTTTACGATTTATACGATTTCTCGGAAAGATTGTCTTTCTCCGCAAAACAAATCGTATAGCTTAAAGAATCAATGTTCAAGTCAATCGTTCTTGTTTTACACGATACACTTTACGAGAAAAACAACCTTCTCAGTTTTAGTCGTAAAACTTCGATGATAACTTCAATCGAGACGAACCGAGAGACATTATGTCCGCAGCTGAGATGACACGACCATACGAAAGTATACGGAAGTCACGGGAATTGAACTAAGTTTAGACAGGCCGAACGCAAAGGAATCTCAAACCGTGAGGGCCCAGAAAACAATCAAGATATGTCACAACACGGGTCTGGCCGCCCGGCGCTCAAGACCGTGGTCTGACCGCATGGCGCCCAGGATCATGGTCTGGCCGCCCGGCACCCAGAGCCGGGACGTCGGTCTAGCCGCCCGGCGCCCAGGACCGTGGTCAGGCCGCCCGGCGCCCAGGACCGTGGTCTGGCCGCCCGGCGCCCAGAGCCGAGACGTCGGTCTGGCCGCCCAGCGCCCAGGACCGTGGTCTGGCAGCCCGGCGCCCAGGGTCGTGGTCTGGCCGCCCGGCGCCCAGAGCCATGACGTCGGTCTGGCCGCCCGGCGCCAAGGACCGTGGTCTGGCCGCCCGGCGCCCAGGACCGTGGTCTGGCCAACCGGCGCCCAGGACCGTGGTCTGGCCAACCGGCGCCCAGGACCATGGTTTGGCCGCCCGGTGCCTAGAGCCATGACGTCGGTCTGGCCGTCCGGCGCCCAGAACCGTGGTCTGGCCGTCCGGCTCCCAGAACCGTGGTCTGACCGCCCGGCGCCCAGGACTGTGGTCTGGCCGCCCGGCGCCCAGGACTGTGGTCTGGCCCGCCCGGCGCCCAGGGCTATGGTGCGGTCGTGCTCGTTTTGCTTCCGTTTTTCCTTTCAGTGATTGTTTCGCGGAAAGTCCGTAGATAAGAAATAATCTTAGCCGTTGATTTCGAGATAACCATTTTTGACCCCAACAGGAGTTGTTCGTTGAAATAGATTGGATATTCTGATTTGAGGACGTCGTATGAACTTCTTTTCAAATTATACGAGACTTTTTATTCCAAGAAATACTTTCCGCGGACTTTTAGACATTGATTTCGTCGTGACCGATTTTGACCACAACATTGATTTTTAACTGTCAACACTATGCTGAAAGGAAGAAGGTTCAAATATTCATTGCTGAGTTTTGTGGTTATGCTTCAAGCTGGTGGAAACAATTGGTAAAATCCAGAAGACTTGATGGAAAAGAACCAGTGGAAACATGGAGTAAGCTGGGCTCTTTGATGCGTAGACAGTATGTTCCAAGACAGTACTACAAAGAAGTACTTCAAAGGCAGAGAAGGATAAGACAAAAGGACACTTACTTGAGGCAGCCTGAGGCAAAGCTATGCTCTTCAGAATCAGTTCAGAAACAACAAGGCAGCATGAGATCAAGTCCAACCAGTGTCATTAGTTTATCTAGCAAAACAACAAGCCGGGTCAGTAAGGAGGATATCAAAGAGCTGTCTCAGTTGATCATGGACGTGGGGAAACCACTCAAAAGGACCAACACAGCACGTCCATCCATTGAAGCACAGCATCAAGAACCAGTTACTTCTGTCTCAGAACTCAAAGTTGCAGAACCAGACTCAGCTGCATCAATTCAAGAAGCTCAAACCGAAACATCTAAAGAAAATGAGAAGTCTGAGAAAGAACAAGAGTGTTTTCTTTTCTTACCTCAGTCTGAATTTAATTTTAATAATTTCCTTGATGAGCTAACTTGTCTTGAACCGGTGCAACCGAGTAGAATTGTTTCAGTGTCACAGGTTGCAAAAGAAAACTCAGCAGAAAAGAACCAGGGCAATCAATACAAGGAGAAGAGTTGGAACAGCAGAACATCTTGCAGTCAGAATCAGCTCCTGCATCCTTGTCTTATCAACTGCAAGAGCACTGTAAGAAGTTCAATATGGTTACTTCTGTGCCTCAAATGTTTGTTAAAGTTAGTACTGAAGACATAAAACGTTTTGGTCTTGGCAAGGTTAAAGATTTTTGTGTTTCAAATTCTGTTTTTGAAAACATGTTCAAATCTTCTAAAGAACTTGAACCAGAAACCCTCTTTGATCAAAAACGTTTTCAAAAAGATAATAACAACATTTTTGGTCATGTTTTGAGTCTTGGAAAATTTATGAATCATCATGAAAAGATTTTTGAACTTGTCTTCAAGCCAATTGATTTCTTTTTCAGAACACCTTGTGATTCACTTGCTAGAACTGAAGAGAAAAGTTTTGTTTTGAAATTTCCTATGCATGAACTGCTCACTGATGATTTTCTTGCATCTAATTATGTCTTGAAAGAACCTAGAAAGTTTCATAAACCGAAATTGTATCATGCTAATATTAGGTTTGAAATTGTGAAGTCTGAAAATATCTCTGAGTTTGAGATTGATTGTTTGTGTGCTGAAAATGATTCTAAAAATGTAAGATTTTTCTTTGATGATATTCTACTGTATAACACATTCTTTGATAAACATCTTGCACTTCTGAAGCTTGAGATCATTGTTTCTGGATGTATTGTTTTGTGCCTTGTGAACATTCTTGTCTACAATACTTTCTTTACATGATAACCCACTTGACTTGTACAAAAGAAGCTGAGAAAGGTACAGGTGAAAAGAGGGGCTATAAGGATCAGAGTACCAGTGATGAGTCCTTGGCTAAGTTGGAGATGCAACAAGAAAACTTTGAAAGCTGTCTAGCCGCCAGATTTGACATAGGAGCAGTCCGAGAATCATATCTCAACAACCACAAGGAATTAATCAGCAAACTTCGACTGTCATGGAAACTTAACTCATCAGGGTCTCACGTCGAATTGGAATCATGTCCAAAGCTTCTCAGGTGAAAGAGTTATGGGTTCTACAAGTCGGGTGATTCTGTATGTGCTTTGTTTGAACTTTTCTGAGTTTAGAACATCTCAATCTTATCTATGGCGACCAGGTGAGCATGCTAAGGTAATTGATCATGTCTTCAAGAATTATTCTAGTATTGATTACACAGATATGATGCACTTGTTTTTGTCAAAAGATCCATGTGCAGATTATGATGAAGCTTTGAAGCATACAAGAAGAATCCACATGTGTGCGGAAGACAAGAGATTCAAACCACCTGATCTGGATCAGGAGAGATACCCAGACGTCCCGGGCTTTATCATCATCAAAGAAGCACCTCCAGATGCAGCATACAAGCCAGACCTGAGCAGAAACAAATTTGGGATAAGACTCTTACTCTTTGCTAAATTTTTATGTGCTAACCTGTTTTGTTTCATTGCATCAGGAGTAAGGAGAAGCCAATGGATCAATCTCGTCTACATAACAGCACCAGTCAGAAACAATGCCTATCAAAGAGTCGTGCAAGGTAAGTGTAATCAGATTTTAAACTTTAATGTTACTAACTTGGTCCCTCTTATTGCAGGTAAAACAGATTTGAGGACAAATATTTTTGAAGAGGGAGGGGATGATATGATTCTGGATAGCACATGGGAATGGAATCATGAACCTGATCCGGAAGAGCTTGTAGATGTGGATGCAACATTGAAGAATGCTTGGAAACAAGAAGAATACATTGGTCTTGGCCGAAGCTTGATCATCCAAGACAACTTTACCATCATTCAAGCTACTCCACCTTCAAGCTGATCATCATCTAGGCAAGTAGCTTGTGTGTGCTCTTTACCTAACATTTGGTTTTGACCCACTGGGTTTTCCAAAGGAAGGTTTTTAACGAGGCCACAAGTCTACTTTTCTTATATCCCAGATGATTGATCTTGGTCTGTCCACATGAAGACCTTATGTTATATTTTTAAGCTATGCTTTTTATTTTATTTAGTTTTCGAAAACTCTAGTCTGTTGTGTTTCCAAAGGAGCCTTTGTCTTTATTTTTCTTTTTTGACCTTGTGCATGTACAAGGCTTCTCCTTTATATTGTGGTCGTGGCCCCCTTGTATCATTATCCATCTTTTTATCAAAAACCTTTGTTTTCTCCCTTTTTCTTGCTTGTCGAGTAGATTGAGTGTTGGTGTGTAATATCCAACTTCTTGTGTGTAATATCCAGAGCCCAAGGATCTCTTCTTCTGTGTGTCATATCCGGATTAGATATTTAGGAGTATCAAGAGCCCTTTCATAACTCTTGTATCACCATTCGATCCACTGCCTTTGAGAAACTCGAGTATCTTGATTCGTTTCTAGAAAGGATTATCCCATCAATCCAGAGAAGAGTCCTAGGATCTTATCATCACTATATCCCAAAATTTATGATAAAAGAGGGCTGTCATACCATCAGGTCCAGGGGCCTTCTCTGGATGCATTGCGAAAAGTGTCAATTTTACCTCCCATTCTGTAATGGGGGCTGTCAGGTCCGTATTCACTTGATCAGAGATCGTCGTTGTAACATTGGCCAGGGCTTCATCAATGAGCTCCGAATTGGAGGTTGCAAAAAGCTTTCTAAAATACTCGGTAGCAATGGCTACCAATTTTTCCCCATCTTCCACTAGATTCCCAGCAGAATCTAAAAGACCGGTATTTTTATTCTTTACTCGTCTCTGTCTTGTAATAGCATGAAAGAACATCGTGTTTAAATCTCCCTCTATCAACCAGAATATCCTACTCTTTTGCTTCCAGTATCGTTCCTCAGCCTTAAGAGCTTTGGTAAGTTCTTTGAGCGCTGCTCTATCTCTTATGTTGTAGCCTCATCGTCAGAATAAAGATTATCTATCTTTGCCTTGAGCTCTTCAATTTGTTTTGCGGCATTTAACTCTTTCTCTCTTCTCTATTGTCCAAGTGCCTTTCTACAACTGGATATATGATCCATGATAGTTGCATTAGGAGGGAGATCATGAGAGTTCCATCCGTCTGAGATCACTTGGCCTATCTCCTCGCTATCCATCCATCTCTTATCAAATTTGAAAGATTTCTCTTTCCTCAGTTTCTTGATGAGAATATCTGCTAGTATCGGATGATGATCTGATCCCCACATTCGGAGGTATTGTACTTTAGTATTTGAAAAAATTTCATGCCAATTCTCATTCCCAAGAGCACGATCCAAATAAAATCGGACATTCCCATTGGTTTGTTTTCCAACCCATGAAAACTGATTCCCTGTAAATGAAAACTCGAGCATACCACAGTCAGAGATCATTTGATTGAATGAAAGAAATGATGTATCAAAACTTTTTTTTCCTTCCCTCTTTCTCATGGTGTCCTCGTATTTTATTAAAGTCTCCAATCATGAACCAAGGTCCATCTCTGTGGTGGCAAAACGCGTAAGGCGATTCCATACTTGATCTCTTTTTTCTAATACAGGATCCACATAAATGAATGTCATATAGACATTTATTCCATTAATGATTGCTTTTACATCAATCATTCGATTATTCGAAAATAAAACAACAACTTGAAATTCATCCAAAAAAAAAAATAAAGCTAAACCACAACTTTAGCCAAGAGGCTCAACGGTAAACAATTTATCAAAACCTAAATCAGCCTGAATGTTTTGCAACAGCAGCTTCTTATTCTTCGTCTCAATAAGGAACAAGAGTCATGGGCGATGCTGCTGACACATCTCCTTGAGGCGTCGAACTGTGAGATCGTTTCCAATGCCTTGACAGTTCCAACTGAGCGTCTTCATTGGTGAGGTTGGGCGGATGTTTGGCATCCCCATACCACTTTTTTGAACTGTCTTTGATTTCTTTGACGCTACAGCTTGCTGATGACTTCTTTTCTTCATCTTCCACTAGATTCCCAGCAGAATCTAAAAGACCGGTAACTTTATTTTTTTACTCGTCTCTGTCTTGTAATAGCATGGAAGAACATCGTGTTTAAATCTCCCTCTGTCAACCAAAATATCCTACTCTTTTGCTTCCAGTATCGTTCGTCAGCCTTAAGAGCTTTGGTAAGTTCTTTGAGCGCTGCTCCTATCTCTTATGTTGTAGCCTCATCGTCAGAATAAAGATTAGCTATCTTTGCCTTGAGTTCTTCAATTTGTTTTGCGGCATTTAACTCTTTCTCTCTTCTCCATTGTCCAAGTGCCTTTCTACAACTGGATATATGATCCATGATAGTTGCATTAGGAGGGAGATCAGGAGAGTTCCATCCATCTGAGATCACTTGGCCTATGTCCTCGCTATCCATCCATCTCTTATCAAATTTGAAAGATTTCCTTTTCCTCGGTTTCTTGATGAGAATATTTGCTAGTACCGGATGATGATCTGATCCCCACATTCGGAGGTATTGTACTTTAGTATGTGAAATTTTTTCATGCCAATCCTCATTCCCAAGAGCACGATCCAAATGAAATCGGACATTCCCATTGGTTTTCCAACCCATGATAACTGATTCCCTGTAAATGAAAACTTGAGCATACCACAGTCAGAGATCATTTGATTGAATGAAAGAAATGATGTATCCGATCTTTTTTTCCTTCCCTCTTTCTCATGGTGTCCTCGTATTTCATTAAAGTCTCCAATCATGAACCAAGGTCCATCTCTAGTGGTGGCAAAACGCTTAAGGCATTCCCATACTTGATCTCTTTTTTTCTAATACAGGATCTCCATAAATGAATGTCATATAGACATTTATTCCATTAATAATTTTCTTTTAAATCAATCATTCGATTATTCGAAAATAAAACAACAACTTGAAATTCATCCATAAAAAAATAAAGCTAAACCACCACGTTGGCCAAGAGGCTCAACAGTAAACAATTTATCAAAACCTAAATCAGCCTGAATGTTTTGCAACAGCAGCTTCTTATTCTTCGTCTCAGTAAGGAACAAGAGTCATGGGCGATGCTTCTAACACATCTCCTTGAGGCGTCAAACTATGAGATCGTTTCCAATCCCTAGACAGTTCCAACTGAGCGTCTTCATTGGTGAGGTTGGGCGGATGTTTGGCATCCCCCATACCACTTTTTGAACTGTCTTTGATTTCCTTAACGGTACAGCTTGCTGATGACCTCTTTGCCCTCTCGCTCCATTTCCTTGGATAGATACAGGTTTTGCATTGATTCTTGGCGAAGCTCGGCGCTGGTTTGATGCTTGTGTCGATGCGAAAAGAGATCTCGTTGCACTCATGGTTATAGCTTTTGCATATTCATCATTTGTATCTTTCTCCTCTGCTTTTCCATGTCCCTCAATCATACGAATTGAGCCGTCATGATCCATCATGCCAATAGGTTGTGGTGACTGGTAAGGATGTGCGTGGCTCTCTATCTGGTTAAGATCCTCTCCCAACAGGTCATCGTCCGCCATTACCATTAGAGCTTTACCATCGAGAGCTTCTTGCATATCCACATCACCAATGCCGTCCTCAGAGTGATCATCTTCATTTAGAGCATCTATCTTAAGAGCATCATACGGTGGAATGAGGTGTTCAGCTCGCACACTGTCTATGTTTAAGATAGAAGTGTTGTCACCAGCAGAGGCTCTATAAGTGACGTTTCTATCAGCCCGAGCTTGCTGAGAGTTAACTGTCGACGCAGCCACTTTTCCCATGTTCGTAGAAGTCTCTATCGGAGTAGTCCTCGAGGCGTAAGCATCCTTGGGAATAGCAGACATACGAGCTGTATCCATAGTCAACTTCTCCTTTACTTGATCGTTTATCTATCAAAGGTTGTTGTTTCTCTTTCCAAACTTGATCCTTATTCATGTCCTTCTTGTCAGGAATCTCTACATATCGCCCATTAGAGTAGGGTTTGTATCTGCTATCTCTGGAGTTGTTGACACGATTCATTCGACTAGAATGTGATGACCTCTGAACACGAGACACAGAGCTCCTGTCCTCCCTATTTGGTCTATAAGAAGCCTCCTCCTTAGTGCGCTCCTCATTGCCTCGAGAACTTCCTTCTCTTTGCATTGGTGTACTAACTCTATCAAATACATTCTCCCTTATAGCAGTATGAGGAATCCCAGTCAGTTGTTTTGTCGGACAGTCCTGGCTCTCATGGGGCATAAGGCCACATGTTGAGCAATGTTTGAAGAGTTTCTCATAAAATAGCTTGATCGTAATATCTTCTTTATTTCTCGTTTGTATTTTCCTTGAAAACTTCAGGGGCCTAATTGAGTCCATTGCAACTTTGATCCTTCCATCTACAGCATCAATAGACTCTCATATCCCTAATCTATCCGCAATGGCTTCAAGATTCTTCTTCGTACAAAGGTGTAACGGTATTCCTTGAAGCTGAATCCAGAACGGGATCAGAGATGGGTAGTTTTCATCGATCACCGGCTCCCATCTTACAAGGACAAACATGCAGTAGTTATGATAAAATGGCCCTTGATTGAGAACAAACTTAAGATCTTCCTCATTGTCAAAGTTAAACAAGAATATTCCATAGCCCAAGTCGCATGCCGAGATCTTATCAGCCATTCCCCATTGTTCAGGCATCGGTACAATGAGTCGCTTCACATTCTGCTTCTTTGGGTTTAAAATCTTGCCAATAAGAGACAAGCTATACTCCTTGATGAGATTTTCATCTTCCTGGTCTGGGATTTGGATCGGCTTGTCATCGTCAGCTGGGTATAAAATACCTTTCCCTTTTGCTTGACGCAATCATCACCGTACAAAGATACAGTGAAAGTGAACAAAGAGATCACTTTGAAAAATACGCCGGAAACGTCGTATTGGATCGGTTGGAACCAGATGGAAATCAATACTCGATAAACAATAATAATGGATACGTCGATGAAACCTTAGGAATCTCAGAGTCACGGCTGATCGAATGGAGAAGACAGTGAGATCGGTTGGAAACAGTGAGTCACAACCAGACGACAATGACCGTTCTAGTGTGAGAGGGTAATCGAGCACCAAAGAGTGTATCAATTAGATGAAGGTTACGTTTACTCAAGTCGAATTCACCATCAGAACTGCTAGGATTTTTCGTTGATGTAACAGAGAGCTTCTGTTTCTTGAGAAGGAAGAAACCGACAATGATCGATCTCTTATTAAATACTAGGTATGTCATCAGCCGATAAGGATGATGTTGATCTCCGAGATCTATCACCAAAGAGTGTATAGATCTAGCAGAAGAGGCTCGATGTTGAGGAAGATCGCCAAATCGCCATGTAGCCGTCATAGAGAGAGAAGCCCTAGGTTACGCCGTCTCGTAATGGATGTTATGAATTGTCATCTCCATTACGTTTAAAACGACTATGTTTGGTGAATGAATAATTTAGTTACTTTGGTTCCAAAGTTCTTTCATCTCCATCACAAGCTAAACCGTTGCCAGTTGATACATCCTATTGTAATATATTTGAAATCATTCATTAATAATCAAAATGTAATATATTTTTAATATATGCAAAAACTACAAAACATATATATTTGAAACAAATGAATGTTAATCAAACGGGAAGTTTTAAAAAGTATATACCTGAAAGCATACTATAAGTATCATCCTCAAAGCCTAGTAGTAAATATAGATCAATGAAATTACAAATACATAATGTGTTTCAAAAGATTTATAACTGAACAACATATATTTTACTTATTGAACAAATATTTTAAAAGTTTACTTGAATACACCATCTATAGTTTACTTGAATACACCATCTAAAGGGTCCAGAATCATCTGGGCCTGGTTAGATACCGAAGAAGCGCAGTTTCTTGGACTTCGGCCTTGATCCTCCCCAACAGCAACCATAATAGTCATAATCTATGCTCTCGTGGAAAGGAGATGGGCTCCAACTACACAAACAAAACCATTATATTGAATTGTCTTAGAGAAAACTTTTAGATTATACTAAACCAAAATTTTATATGAAATAGCACACAATGAAAAACCGCTAAAATAGTATTAATTAAAATTGAATAATACGCCTTTTATACTTATATTTGTATTTGGGATTGTGTTTAGTAATTATAATTTAGTGTTTATAAAATATTTGGGAGTAGGGTTAGGGTTAAAGTTTATGATTAAAAGTAATTTAGTACTTTTATTGATTAATAAATGTTATTTCGAGAATTATTCTCTTTTAAGTACTATTTTCGTGATAAAAACTAAAAATTATATTTATGAGATTTCTGATTATTTTACCTAACTTTTAGTTACTTCTAATATAACTCCTTATAAGCTTAACTAACAACACATAGTAATTGATTTACCTTTGCAGACTTAAGGGAAATTCTGCCACCAACTTGAAATTTGATCTTTCTTCTTTCAGCTTCTCCACAGGAAAGCTACAACAGACACACACACACACACACACACACACACACACACACACACACACACACACACACACAACAATAAGGTAGTTTCAAACAAAAAAATAATAATAAGGTAAAAATACTGGCAAGAAAGTGTAAAGCAACTATGTTTGGTGAATGAATAATTTAGTTACTTTAGTTCCAAAGTTCTTTCATCTCCATCACAAGCTAAACCGTTGCCACTTGATACATCCTATTGGAGAGAAAATACGCATGCAAACGAGATGATATAAATATCCACAATTTCAATGTTACTTACAATACATGATCAAACTTACAATGTGTCGAATAAACCTGAAGTCTCCCGCGATTAGTGAATTCAAAAACTCTAAAACTTCTCTCTGGAATACAATTATCAACATTTAAGAGGGTAACAACAAGATTGAGATACACAACTACAAGTTATTATGCTGAATATTTTACCTCCTCTAGAGAACAGTCACGCAATATTAGAATCTCAAGCGGACTGTCTTTGCAAGTATTCCCCAAATCCCTACCATCAGAAGTTTTCATCTTGAGAAACTTTCTAACAGAGACCAAGATGATATACATTTTCATTGTATACTATTAAACCATATGTTCAGACAAAAACTAACCTCAAGAAACTTCCATGGATTCCGGATGTGCTAGACAGATTCACATACTTAAGTTTAAGCAAACCCTGCAAAACAATTCCAATATTGGTTTTGTAAAAGCACATGTAGAACCAAATGAAGAGAGAACGATATACGAAAATAGAACTTAAGGAGCCATACCTTCACAAGAATTTGGGCCATTGCATCATCTAGGTTAAAACCTTTAAGTGTTAGACAAGTTAGCTTGGGGCAGTTGG
Source organism: Raphanus sativus (assembly GCF_000801105.2). Taxonomy (NCBI): domain Eukaryota; kingdom Viridiplantae; phylum Streptophyta; class Magnoliopsida; order Brassicales; family Brassicaceae; genus Raphanus; species Raphanus sativus. The sequence goes on from NC_079511.1 coordinate 16,224,217, forward strand.
CCACAAACGCTTCGATGGTAGAATATGTTATATTATCCCCTAACCCACCAATCATATAGAGGTTTAAGGAAAAACTGGAAGTATAACAAAAGAAAGAACCTTTGGTGGAAACCTTTTACCTCCAAAAGAAGTTTCTAAGAATAGATGCTCTACCAAGTGACATTTCCTTGTGAGTAAGTCTAGCACCAGATTTGATGAATCATATGATCTGTCAAGAAGAAAAAAAGAAGCTATGGCATATAATGGAGGATATTGTTCCTAAAAGAATCATTAGAATCTGGTATTGACAGAATAAAATGGGAAACTAAAAGAAAAATGGAGATGTCATGAAATTTAAAGATGCAAGGATCGGAAAGGTAAGCTCAATGGCAAACTTACAATTCTGCGATTTTCAAATCGGATAGATTTGGGCAGGCTGACAAAACAGAACATATGGAATTCATGTCCATGGATATGAGATTGTAAATGTGTAGGCTTGTTAATAAATTCCTAGATGAATGGAAAAACATATATAATATCAACCAAACATGTTAAATACTAATTAAATGTCACTGAACATATTGGTGATGAAGAAAACCATACCAAGTAAATTCAGGATCAGAGGATGATAGTGGAGCAAGACAAGAGCTTATAGGAAAAGTGTGGAAATAGTTATAAGCATCATTACCAAGTTTAAGGGATCTGCAAGCATAAACAAAACCTCTGAGAAATGATTACATATAAATCATTTCTATAATCAAGTTCAAATAGAAAACATAAGATATATATATACAAGAAGCTGTAACCTGAGTTTATTTCCAGCACGATGGATCATAGTACGCAAAACACCATCATCAAGATATGTAGATGCTGTTGTCAAGTCTACGTGAGAATAACATAAAGGGTCCATGGCAGATTTGCTAAACATGGTGCAACAAGCCGCAACTTGCATTAGAGACTTTGTATCAAGCATGGAGAACACCTAAATCATAAGAAATCGAAGATAAACTCAGAGATCCATTAACAAGAGAAAGGGAACAAAGATCAATGTCAGTGAAGGAAGCACATGAAAATGTTCTTCCAAAAAAAAAAATACAGAATACTATTGTTACGCAGAACGGATCTGGCCACAATCCACTAAAAACATTAGTCTTGAGCCCAATTTTTTTTTTAAAGTTATACACATAGATATAAATTTCCAAATATTTTTAAAACTATATATTTTTTTAATTGAAGTTTTTAAAAAATGTTTACTGCTCCCAAAGTTTCAGATTCGTTCATGTTGTTACTACCTTAACTGTGAGGTCTTGAGGGAGGAACCATGAGATGGAATTGTAGAGTGTGAGTCGCTTACGAAAGCACCGTTTAGTGGATTCAAGAAGAAGTGAGACACGTTGGAGAGTGCGGTGAATGAGTTGATCATGAGCAGAGTCATCATCACCACTAGATGTGGAGAGAAAATCATGAAGCACTCGGTCAAAGACAGAGCTGTTGGAAAACAACGGAGAATCAGGAAACAAAAGGAAGGAGAGGATTGTGGATTCGAAGTGGTGCGGGCTGGAGTGTGTAGGAAGAGAGAGTGAGTTAGTGTTTTGGGTGGAGGAGGAGGATGATGAGAGAGCTCCGATAGGAGTCTTAGCTTGTTCTGAATCCATCCTTCTACACGAAGCAAAGCAAATATCTTCCGCCATGATGAGATGATGATTTATAATTAAGAGATTAAGGAGCTGTCTCTTAAAGCTCTAAAGACTTTTCATAGTCTTTACCGTTGATTTTTCTGTAAGTTCGAGATATAGCAAGAACAGACGGCACAAAATAATTCCAAGAACAATTATCTCTTTATTAAGAATCACTGAAACAATTCTTTACAAAGACTTGTCAAATCCGAATTACTCAACGCCACACACGGCTTGACACGGATCAATTCTTAATTTACCCTTATGAGGAACCAACTCCTGTTGATCACCTCTACAAATCACTCACTGTCTGAAACCCCAAAGCTGCTGCTATGTTTCCGTGAGAATTACAACGTCAAAAGCTCTAACCCTAATTCTAGGAAAAAGCCACAATATATATTAAATAATATTTTCCTATTATCTAATATAATATTTCCTATATTTTAGCATCACCAAATCTTCAAATTTGTGATCTAATCACGCTCCTTTAATGCATATTTCGTCAACCAAGTATATAGAAATATTCTATATCATCACATCTTGATATTTCCTTTTTATTCTTCGAAGCGTGTGTCACACACCATCCTGTGTGTGTAACACAAGTACACGAACCAAAACTCCACCACTGCAACAGCTTCTCAAGCTCCAAGTTCTTGAGCTTACATTCTCCCCCTTTTTCACTGAGTTTTACAACTCAAGCCTAAGAACAATATGCATCATACATACCACCAAAGTACTAACTTAAACTCCCCCTGAATTAAGTATCATCTCCCCCTACTTGAGTTAAAAACTCTTTGAACAACTTCATGATACTTGTGGGACCATCAAAAACTCTCAGTACCTTCTAGGCCATCGAACTGGTTCTTCAAATTCAGTATATTGATCACCCATTCGATTGTATGACACACTAGTATGCTCGTGTGACACACCTTTCGTAAACTTAGGATACAGATCCTTCTTAGCTATCCAAACATGTCCATATCTTCTAGGTTCCACATAACAAAAGTTCATCCTCCAAGCTCGCTCAGTCTGGTTTCTCCTAGAATAACAGAAAGCAACAGTATGTCCGGTCTTACCACAAAAGAGACAGCCATTCATTCGCTTAGCAACAATTTTGCTGTCTTGTATCTTTGGAACCACAATCTTTGCTTGAGTTTCATCCTTTTGTTCAGCTGAAACAACTGGGATTGAGCGTTTTACAAACTTGATTCCTTCATTCTTGTCAACCTCTTGTGAAGTCGTCCCTTTATAACCCAAACCCCAACTGATTTTTGGAGACTGTCCAATTGACAAGATATGATCCAGACTTGCTGATCCAGTGTTCAACATTCTCACTTTCTTGTAGTTCTCAGCAAGTTGTCTTTCCAGAAGCTGACTCTTCTCAAGTTCTTGATTCAACAGTTGTTTCATCTGATGAAACTTTATTTCAGACTCTTGTTGAACTTGATTCTGCTCTGCAATAACTCTCTTAAGAGACTGAAGCTTGTCTTCATTATCATCCTCTCTCACCCTACACTTTGATTCACCCTTCGCATCAGTCCGTTCCATCTCTAGGGTGTTGACTTGATCTTTCAAAACAGCTTTATCCTTGATGAGCTGTAGGTTTTCGTGACTGAGTTCTGCAAATTTACCAAAGAGAACCTTATACTCGGCTAGAAAATCTGCATCTATATCATTTTCTGTATCACTGTGTGACGCATTTGAATTGGTGTGTGACACACCCGGCATACGAATTTCACCCTTAGTGATGTCTTTTTCAGATCATATAACTCCATGAAGAGACACGAAATTGAGAGCATCTTCTTTTCTCTCTGGTACTTTATCATTGCAACTTCTCTTCATCTTCATCTTTTTGGTGTTCACACAATCTGATTTTATGTGCCATAACCATTACATCCATTACACTTGATTTCTTTTCTCTTGAATGATGGACACTCTGTTTTGACATGCACAATACCATGACAATTAAAACACACCACTGCCTGCCATTTATGTCTTTCTTCTTCTCTAGGCAGTCTGTCGCTGGACATCTTATTCAAAAGATTCATGGTTTCTTCAAGTTTCTGAATCACCAAGTGAATAGATTCTTCAAGCTTCTTAGCTTTCTGGATGTCTTCATTAACTGTAATTTGAGAGTCTTGAGCAGGCTTTGAACACTTAGATTCCAATTCCATCTCCTCAGCCTTTAATATCCCTACTACCTCAGCAAACTTCAGTTCATCAGTGTTCATCGTCAATGTTATCGCTGCTTTATGTGCTGCAAACTTAGTAGACAAACATCGCAAAAACTTCTTCACCAATTTTGCATCTTCATATTTTTTACCTAAAACTTGTGCTTCATTGGCTATGGAGCTGAGCTTCGCACTGAAATCTCTGATCTTCTCATCATCCCTCATCCTTATGTCTTCAAACTGTGATGCAAGCAAGTCCAATCTTATCCTCCTAACATTCGCAGTACCCTCGAAAGCATTTTGTAGTATATCCCAAGCCTCTTTAGCTGATTCACATCCCTGAATAAGCTCAAATTGCTTTGCATCTACAGAACTGAAGATTGTATCCAGTGCTTTTGCATTAAACCTTGAAAGTTTTTTCTCTGTTGCTGTTCACTTTGTCTTCAGTTTAGGTCTCTTCAAACCATCTTCTTGCATCACAAACGGTTCTTCCCATCCAGTTTGAACAACTGTCCATATATCTTCATCAGCTCCACGTAAGTTTGCTCTCATTCTTACATTCCAATACCCATAGTTCATATCATTCAGCAGCAACATATTTTGTGCCAAAATCGCCATATTCTCTTCTCAGGATCTCACCTTGGTTCGAAGATGTCTTCTTCGTTTAGGTGTCCTACTCTGATACCAATTGTAAGTTCGAGATACAGCGAGAACAGACAGCACAAAATAATTCCAAGAACAATTATCTCTTTATTAAGAATCACTGAAACAATCTTTTACAAAGACTTGTCAAATCCGAATTACTCAACGCCACACACGGCTTGACACGGATCAATTCTTAATCTACCCTTATGAGGAACCAACTCCTGTTGATCACCTCTACAAATCACTCATTCTCTGAAACCCCAAAGCTGCTGCTATGTTTCCGTGAGAATTACAACGTCAAAAGCTCTAACCCTAATTCTAGGAAAAAGCCACAATATATATTAAATAATTTTTTCCTATTATCTAATATAATATCTATTACTATAAAATAGGGATGTTTCTCTCATGTTGACACGTCAGATGCCAGGTCAAAAATTCATGCTCTGTGACGTTGACACGTGTCTCCCCTTACTAAAACTCATCACTTCATTTATTCTAAAATCGGATGGGCTTTTATCGTTAAATGCCTGCTACGTCTTTTTAAGCACAAGTTTTTCGTTCTGTTTGAATTCACTTACGTGGGCTTTTAATAATATTGGGCTTCCTATATTTATTTTGTTTCTTCACTGACGCTGGTCCAGAAGGAAAACAATATCTTCTTCAGGGTTTCTAGATTTCATCGTCCTTTTCCGATCTCTGACAACGGAGTTCCAAGATGGTGTGTGAGTGGAATCGAATCGTCATGAGGAATCACTGGTCGAGTTTCATTGGGATCGTTTCATAGTCGTATCGTCACGAAGAATCCGTGGTCGAGATTCATTGGTGTCGTTTCGTATAAAGTTCTTATGCTTAGAAACGTTACGAGATCCATTAAAGTCAGAATTAACAACCATATCTGAAGGCGGTGAATGATTACATATAAAAATGTCAGTTTTCTTCCGGTAAACATCATCCTCAACTCATAACAACACCAGAAACTTATTTTCATTATCATGTCAAATTGAAGGCCAGATGATAGCATGTACTTTAACATCGCTGAGTTTTGGCCAAAATCAATAAAAGAAAGTTCCAGTAACCAGAGCTTTTGATTGCTCTGACTGTTTCGATGTGAATCTTGGGAAACTTACCTATTCAGAATCATAGGTTAGACCAAACTATTCCCCACTGTTTTTAAAGTTATAAAGAACACATACTCTTTCACTCATTTAAAGGTTTATACTCCAAACTTTTCTGCCATGCAAGTGGCACCACTGTTTGTGTGAGTGTTTTTGACAGCCAAGCTATGCAACTCCATGAGAAACTATTAGTCTTTGATGACGATCGAAAGGTGATCGTTGCATGGAGATTAAATCCAAAAATAGTGGGAGATAGGTCTGGCGACTCCCTGTTGTATTATATTTCATTTCCAACTATTGACATGTGTTAAGAATTTTTTTCCCCTCAAAAAGGTCACTTCTTTCTCAATTCAACCTTAGTGTCCCTTTTCTTTTTCCATAGTGAGTACACAAATAACATTTGAGGTTTTTGCTTTGCGTTATGTTTTTCTCAGTATCTAGAGGATTGAGATGGGTTGGCCTCTACTGCTGAAATATATGGAGGGGTTAAGAAGATCAAACCCTGAACACTATCAGAGTTGAATGCTTATGAAATCACTTCACCACCACAGGTTAGCCTCCAACTTAAAACCTCCACCTTATTCTTCATCTGCCCTCTTACAAACCCAAACACTTGCAGGCTGCAGAGTTCTTATGCACTCGGAAAATTGACAGCATTGAAACAGCAAATGAGTGGTGCTACATCTTATATTCAGCGTGGTTTTACATGTTCACAATGCACAGCCTGTTATGATGGAACCACTTAGGTGTTGCAAGGTAATCCAGGTTATACTATATTTTACACATGCTTGAAAACGTCTAGAAGGAAAACCAGATACATCTAATACCTAACAAGAGGAAGATGAATCATGTATACACTTTCCAGTAGTAATCAGTGAACAAATTATTATGATCTTTTTGTAAGGTGCTCTCTGTTTCTTATTTTTCAAGTAATAAAGAAACTGTAATATTATGATTTTAAAGTACTTATTGGTTTGGATTTACTACTTTTATAACTTTATATTATATTAATAGACTATAATAGATAATTAACTTCATAATAATATACTTTTACAAAATCATGTTTAACATAGCTATTCAGTGAATCAGTGTTGCTCAATCAAAAAATGTAGTACACGTTATACCTATTGAAAATAAAATATTATGAAAATAAAACAACAACAACATTTAATAAAAGAAGTTTATTAATAAAAAATTATGGCAAAATTTTGAGCAAATAATAAACTAATCTTATATATATAAAACCGATGTGCAAAAATTATATCCAAAAGGTATCAAATAAAAATGAAACAATGAATTCCACTTTGAAAACAATATTTGTTTAATAATCTTAATCAGTTTGGATGATATGGTTAATTTGATAAAATTAGTAATAAAATGTGTGTATTCTTAAACAATCAATTTCAATTGTTATGTTATTTAACTAACTTTAGAGAGAAATTTTAAAACAATTAATTTTCCACATTATCTAAATCATGAATAGGTTTAAAACGTATAAAAGAAAAGAAGAATACCAACAGATTAAAAAAATAATTCATGATTTATATATTGAATTTCAACTGTAATTACAAGTGATGTACTTACATTTTTAATAAAGGTGTAGCAAACATTAAAAATGTAAAATAATTACATCAAAGAAATTTGTTTTTTTTTAATAATTTATCAGGTTTTTGATTTCTAATAAAACGCACAGAAATAAATATTACAGATTGATATTTGTTTATTTTAGAGTAATAATTTGAATATTCTTACACATATATTAAAGCATAATATGTCTTTAGTTATTTTTCACTTACTTACCCGCCCGTAGTAAAAACTCAAATATGTTAAGAGATATGTTAAGTTATTCTAACTAAATAAATGTAGAATGTATTTTAAATATTTGTGTCAAGAATTCTAAAAAAATATAAACATAGTTCCACAACTGTGTAAAAATAAAATATATAGTTATATAATCAAATAAAAGACACACAATATAAAATAATGTAAGAGAGTGAATAAAACTAGATAACTTCAAATTAAATAAATAAATCAACAATTTTACACCATTAAAATAAAAACAGAATAAAATTTCAAATAAACAATCTTATTAATCGTAAGGAAAGGTTTAGTTAATTGTAATGATAATAAAACTGAATAAAGAATAAAAATCAATAAATATAATGATTCATATTAATATAGAACAAAACATGTTAAAATAAAAACAAATAATAAACAAAAAACAAAAATATTTATTATGATTATCTAAATTATTTTTAAATGATCATCCCGCCCGTAGGGCGGGCCGGCTCTAGTTTCCTATATTTTAGCATCACCAAATCTTCAAATTTGTGATCTAATCACGCTCCTTTAATGCATATTTCGTCAACCAAGTATATAGAAATATTTCATATCATCACATCTTGATATTTCCTTTTTATTCTTCGAAGCATGTGTCACACACCATCCTATGTATGTAACACAAGTACACGAACCAAAACTCCACCACTGCAACATCTTCTCAAGCTCCAAGTTCTTGAGCTTACATTTTCCTCTTTTTTAGTCCTCACAAATCACAACCCCGATATATACACGCATAGCACGCGGTTGCAATCTTTTTTTTTTTTGTTCAAACATTTTATTTTTGATCAGACTTGAGACAGAAAAAAGCGCACAATAGAGATATCAGAATGTTTATTATATTATTACAATTAACTAAAGACAAAAAAAAACCATTTTGATTGAAATCCACAAGAGATTCTCTTAATAACGAAGACAAATGGTAAGCTATGGGCGGAACACATAATCAAGCTACAAAGATACTGACTGAACTCACCGAAGTAAAACCCAAACGTTGTAAACACACAAAAATTGTGTTGGTGCTTAAGTACAGCACCAACCCGACCCGAACCGAAAAACCCGACCCGTTATCCGACCCGAAATATAAAAATATTCGAACGAGTCTTGTAGGATGATATAAAAAATATTCGAACCCGAAGTGTTATTAACCGAACCCGAACGGGTAACCCAAAAAATCTGAAATTAATAGTTAATATAAATATTGTGAAATATATATATATATATATATAAGTATTTCAATTATTAAATTCAATATTTATGGTAATATGATATATAATAATAAATATTAAAAACTTTATAAATGTTTTAAATACACAATTAGTTATAAATAGATACTTTATAATTTGCTCATTGAAAAAACAAGTCTACTCTCTAAAATGTAATGTATATTGTTTACAAACGATATTTGTTTTGATACTTGATCTAACATTTTATTATTATTTTATCAATTTTGTGTGAGAGATTAATTTTTATTTAATTTAGGTATTTTTCTTTATGTTTTGCTTTAAGTTTTTGTTTTTTACTTTGGTTATATCCGAACCGAACCGATATAATCCGAATCCGAACGATATATGGTTACTTTATGGGTTTTAGGAAGCAATACAATTTTGAACCGAACCCGAAGTGTTATTATCCGAACCCGACCCATACTAATAAAATTTTAGTATGGAAGCTAGAGGCGTAAACCCGAAAATCTGAAAAACCCGATCCGAATGCCGACGGATACCCGAATGCCCAGGCCTAGCTGACTGATAGAGCTTGGAAAATAACTGGATTATTTTCAAGGTAAAGTTGGTTTTGCATTAAAGAGGAAATAAAGAAAATAAGCAATTTTCTCACTTTTACATAAACAATGTGAAACTCTAAAATATAATGCATACAGATTTTACAAAGGAAGATTATTAAAATGACATAAAATAATTATGTTATTACTAGAATGACTAATATTTTTTGAAAATTATAAGAATGTTTTTTTGGTTGAAATTGTCCTTGTCCATAGTTATAACAAAAAAAAACATTACTAAAGTACTCTTAACATTTGACTGACAGCAGATTTATATTTTTGAAATAAATTTGTCGAGTAATTTTGCATAGAAAAAATAATCTATCGTTAAAATGGTGACATACTTTCTTAGAAATATCAGATTTGTTTCCATGACAGTTTAAATAGAAAACATTTTTTTTTAAAAAATTGTAGATTTGTTAAAAATTGTAGATCTTTAAAAAATTGTAAATTTTTGTGGTCAACTTATTTTCTTATGTACCGACTTATTTTTTTATTTTCGACTTATTTTCTTATGACAGATTATATATCAGATTTAAAATTGTTGGTACACTTTTTGTTTATGTGGTGACAGACTTTTTAATTTATACTAGATTTTGACCCGCGCTTCGAAAGCGCGGATATTATTTTTTAATTTTATGAAATATATTAATTGTTTGTAATTATTGAATATATTTATCTTAGTAAAACTTGTTGATTATAAATTCGACACATAGAGTGTTTCTAGTAAATTATGTATTTCTCTTACTTTGTTTTATTTCCTCTCCAATCAATATATTTATTTAGCTTGTTGTTAAATTAAATGATTATAAACTTTATGTATATTTTGAAAAATATGATGATATTTGTTCTTCATGTAATTATTAGGGTTTGGCAAAATGAATCCGAGGAATAGAACCAATACCGATCCAAAAATATAGTACGAAACCCGAATATAAATTGATTAAATATTCGAATTATTCAAAATTTTGTTATTTAGAGAACCGAATCTGATCCGAACCGAACTATTCGGATACCTGAATTTATCTAAGAATAGATTTATATACTTATATATATATATTTAGATTTAACTTATATAAAACATCAAGAATGATACTTTTAAATTGGTTATAAACACTTGAAAATATATATAGACACTCGATAGTAAATTTTTGTTTTTGTCAACTTTAGTCACTTTGGACCTTTAATCCTCAAACTGAGGTAAGGAGGGGTCGATAGTAAATATCTGAAATAGTTAAAGTATACTCAAATCACCAAAAATACTTAAAATAATTATTGATTATGTATCCAAAATTTTAAATCAAGCCAATTGATATGTTAAGCTTAGGTATTCTGACATATGTTATTCAAATTTATAGGTAATATATTATTTTATTTATATATTTTGAGAAATTTAAAATATATAATGATTTAAAACTTTAAAAATAATTTAAATGGGTTATCCAAACCCGAACCAAAGATCTGAATCAAACTCAAACCAAAATTTAGAAACATCATAATAGGGCTGAAATCTTTGACCCCGAAAACCCGAAACACAAATCGATCAGAACCAAACCCGTATGGGTACCTGAAAGCCCATCCTTAGTCATTACTCCCTCCGTTTCGAATTAGATGTCGTTTTGGAGCAAAATTTTTGTTTCAAATAAGTGTCGTTTTATGATTTCAATGCAAAATTTATTGACTTTTTATTCTAATCTATTATGCAAAATTTATTGACTTTTTATTCTAATCTATTTTTCTATTTCAAATTGGGCTTTGCATTGTATTTTGCTTATATTGACAACATTTTTTTATAATGGACTTAATAACTTAAGCCTATTACTTTTTTGTTTAATACCACTATTTTTGTTTGCAAACAAAATATTTTTTTTAAATACTACAATCTATGTTTCTAAACATTCTAAATTTTTTAATCCTTTTATTCAAGTCTCCAAAGAATCCAAAAAAATTGGTTGCATTAAGAGAAAGCATATTTAATTAGGTTATGTCTTTTATTTGGGAAGAAAAAATCAAGAGAAAGAGAAGGTAATATTTAATTTATTAGATTGCATAAGATATAAGATATTTACGTGGTGAGTAAGATTTCATTACAGATTTTACTGTTTTTTTAAGTTAGCAATAATCGTGAACGAATTTTACACCTATAGCCAAACACATCAAATCTTTTTAATACTCTTATCCAAATATTCAAACACACCGAAATTGTACTTCAGCTTTAATAAGATAGATTGTGACAGACTTATTGACGGAAATCTAAGTTTATGAAAACCAAACTTAATTTAATGTTCAATTTCGATCTGGTTTATATTAATTTCGAAATTTTTTTCAGGTTAATTAAGATCAAAATTAGGTAAACTTTTGGTAAATGTGGTCATCTCTTTCATCCCTTTTTTCTTCCCTATCAAGTTGACTTTTTCATGGTAGTTTAATCACTTGTTGCAGTCTATATTGCTCGGCAAACTATGGATTACATCATTCTCGTCGGATGTGGATCACATCATTTTTCCGAAACGTAATCTGGTCAAAGAAAACCTCGATACACCTCCTGTGACAGTAAACAACAAATCAATTTCGTATTGAAATACTTAGTCGATTTTACAAATTGACTGTTTTTGGAGTTCAACTTCAAAGGCAAATTCACCGGGATGTATGATCTTCACAACTTGTTAGATGTAAGAATTGAAAACCTGAATGCTTCATACCGTTCTTCTGGCTCACCATTGAGATAAGTTGAGAACATAACCAAATTAAATTAAATCCCAAGAATTGATTTGGTTCATACTCTTTTCTGATGGATGAAAGAATCATTCTATGTTTAGGAAGTGGCCAAATACAAATAGAAAGGAACAATTCTTCTACCAGTGTAGAAAATAAACTAGAGAAGATACTTGCAGACATACATACAACACCAACGAGAAGATCAAAAAAAATTTAAGTTTGAAAAAAGATGGTTGGATAATGAAAAACTACGACAAGTCATTCTGGAGGGGTGGAAATCTCTTGATCTCCCCCCCCCCCAATGGGACCATTGACATATTTCCAGTTGTAGAAAAGCCTTGAGCGAGTGGAGGGGACAACATAATATTAACTAGGCAAAATTGGTGGAGGAACTTAAAGAAAAAGTGGAGGGGTTATACACAGATGATAATGTTACAACTGAGGAAATTGCAGCAGCTTTGAAAGAACTTTCTAATGCTCTTAAGACAGAATAAATGTTCTGGAAACAGAAGAACCGAGTATTTGGCTGAGGGAAGGTGATCGAAATACAAAAAATTTCCATGCCTTGAAAAAGCAAAGAAGAGCAAAGAACAAGATCACACAACTCCTAGATGCAAATGGAAATATTGTTGAAGATGAAGAAGGATTAGTAGCCATTGCTAATAGCTAGTTTAGGCAGATCTTTGAGTCTTCTAATCCAGAAGATATTGAAGAGGCGCTATCTGAAGTTCCTACCACGTTCACGGGGCCAATGGATGACAATCTTACAGCTCCGGTCTCTTAATGTGAGGTTAAATAAGTGTTCTTTGCTATGCATCCGGAAAATGTCTTGGGGGCAGATGGGATGACTGCGCTTTTCTACCATAAATTCTGGGATATTGTAAAAGAAGACTTAACTATTATGGTTAATAAATACCTTACTGAGGGGACAATGCCAAATGGATTGAATGAAACAAATATTTGTCGCATCCCAAAAACAACAAAGCCTAACGAAATGACTCTGTTTAGACTCATCAACTTATATAACGTCAACTACAAGATTATCTCTAAGGTCATATGCAAGAGACTAAAGAAAATGCTATCAGGTCTGATATCGGAAACCCAGTCAGCCTTTGTTGCTAGAAGAAAATTTTTGACAATATTATGATTGCTCAAGAAATGTTTCATGCTCTTAGAACCAAACCAAGCGGACACAGTAAAAGAATGGCCATTAAGACAGACATGAGTAAAGCATATGATAGGATGGAATGGTCGTTTATTGAAGCTGTCAGAACTGTGGATCACCTGGATAATGAGATGCATTACGCGAGTACAATACAAAGTTACCATGGATGGACAGCCGAGAGGGAACATTATTCCAGGCAGAGGCCACGCCAAGGAGATCCTTTGTCTCCTTTCATTTTTATTCTATGCACGGAAGCGCTCGCTAGCCTTCTCAATCATGCAGAGAACCAAGAGAAGATAACGGGGATGCAAGTCACACGTGCGTGTCCCTCGGTATCCCACCTTCTCTTTGTTGATGATAGCCTTTTCTTCTGTAAGGCGGAGCTCCGTGAATGCGAAGAAGTAATGAAAGTAGTCAAGGTATATGGCAAAGCATCGGGCCAACGCATTAACTTTGAAAAAGCCTCCTTACTCTTTGGTAAGCGGATTAATGATCACCAGGCAAGAAATTAAAGATGCACTTGGAAAACAAAATGAAGGAGGGATTGAGACTTATTTGGGTATTCCAGAAGATATTAGTGGTTCCAAATGCAAACTTTTTGCATTTCTAAAGGACAAGCTAATGCGTAAAGTGAATGGCTGGACATGTAGATGGTTATCTAAAGGAGGGAAGGAAGTGCTGATTAAATCCATTCTACTTGCTCTTCTGACATATGTTATGTCTACTTTTCTGCTCCCATTAGAGATATGCGAAAACCTTACCAGTGCCATTGCACAATTTTGGTGGACTTCAAATCCACGAAAAAGAGGAATACACTGGGCGAAATGGGAAAATGTTTGTTTACCAAGAGAGGAGGGTGGGATTAGATTTCGTATGATCCACGAGTTTAATCTGGCACTACTGACAAAACAATTGTGGAGGCTAGTACAATACCCTGATTCGCTGGTTGCCCGAGTCTTGAGGGGAAGATATTATAGATTGAGCTAGCATTTACGAGTAAACACTATAAACAGCCCATCCTACGTGTGGGATAGCATTTCTACTGCAAGGAAGCTTTTGTTACTGGGTATAAGACATAAGATACATTCTGGTTATAAGGTTAAGGTGTGGGAGGATCCATCGATCCCAATGACACCTGCTAGGCCAGCTACACATGTAGCACCAGTTATGCATCCAAATATGAGGGTCAGTGATCTTATTAATCACGAGTCGGAGGAATGGGATGCTGGTTTGCTGAAGCATTATGTCAATCCTGATGATATACCCCTTATAAGGAGTTTGGCCATAAGCACAACTCATCGGTGAGATACATTCTGCTGGAACTACACAAGGAATGACCAATATACGGTTAAATCTGGATCTTGGGTTGCCCAGAATCTCTTAAACAACGATGAAGTTAAGGAAGTGTTAGAGCCAAGTATTACTAAGCTCCAAGCCTTTGTTTGGAAGTTAAAGGCGTCGAAGAAAATTTGTCATCTTATATGGAAATTGTTAACCGGACATGTGGTAGTAACGAGGAACATAGTAAGGTGTAACATGAGGTGTGATAATTATTGCCCAAGGTGCGGCGAACCAGAAGAATCTGTAATCCATGCTATATTCGAATGTCCGCCAGCTCTACAGGTTTGGTCACTATCATCAACTCCAACAAGTCCATATATTTTTCCAGTACCAAGCATCTACACCAATATGGATTACCTGTTATGGCAGAAGAACAGTATAATCGAACCAGAACAAGACAAGGATCCTTTTCCCTGGATAAACTGGTATATTTGGAAGGCTCGAAATGACAAACTCTTTAGGGGGATAGATAGAGATACTCTGGAACTAGTTCGATATGCTGAGAGTGAATGCGAGGCCTGGTTTAATGCAAACGAGATGGTACCACCTATGGTACAAGAGAACAATAATGAGGAATCCCAAGTCATACGCTTGGATAATATTTGCTTGCTAGATGGATCATGGACATCTCATGGCCAATTTAGTGGATGTGGATGGGTCTGGATGGATAGTGGTGGTAACACTCAACTTATGGGCACAAGAAATTTCCCTAGACGAGAATCAGCTTTGCACTCGGAAGTAGAAGCACTGCGATGGGCGATGGAGAACATGCTTCAACATTCGACATGGCAGAGCTTCGGGACATGCTGCAAGAAACTGATTGCTATGATCAAGGAACCTCATGCTTGGCCAAGCTTTCCAACGGAATTGGAGAGGATAAAGAAGCTACAGATATGCTTCACGAATTTTAACATTTCTTATGTTCCTCGAACGTGTAATCAGATTTCAGACTTTTTAGCTAAAACAGCTAGATCCTTCCATAGGAAGTTACATTTTATGGGTTGTTTTATTCCGGTCTGGTTACCCAGACCACCTCAAGTTTGAGTAATTGAATGGCCGTTTGCCGTAAAAAAACATTTTACTAAAATATAAACAACTGAGACATTTATAAATATTTATAATATTTCTATAAATTATAATTAAATCATAATATTATATATTACATTGAGGGGTGTCCAATCTGGATATCAGTACGGTCTGTTTAGTTTTTTTTGGTTTTTCGATTTATAGAAAAATAACTACCATATTAAAACCATATCTATTTGGGTTTGGTTTGGTTTATGTACCGTCCGTTTTTTGTTTATTCAATTTTATACCAATAACCATAAATATAGTTAGTTTTTTATAAACTTTTGTGAATTTTATGTCATCTTTAATATAACACGAAAATATTTTGGCTTTCAAATAGACTATTTTTTCTTTTACTATTTAAATAATTTGTAAACATATTAAGTTAATATTAGTAATAATTTTTGTAGAATAAAATAAGAAAAATTAGTAATACATCTATTATATTAAAAGAGAAGTCATGACTTATTTCATTTGTGATATTTAAAATGGAGCATCTCCTAGAAAGTCATTAATTAAAATATACCTATCATTTAATTTTACATTATATCTATTATATCTATGTAACTACTTTAATTATAAAATCTTTTGATATATTTTCATTTTAGATATTATATATATATATATATATATGTTAAAAAGATTCCAACAATTTTTTTTTGAAAAATATTTTAACCAGATCTCAGTAATTTCATCTAATTTCGTAATTAATACTAAAATACTGCTATACATTAATTTATGCTCATTTATCATTTAAAAACAAAAATAATAATTCTATCACATTTTTATTTATTTTCTAATCATAGTCTTTCACATTAAAATAATTATTGTAATGAACTAAATATTATAAAATTATATTAAATTGATATATTAACATATTTTATTTTTATAAATATAAATACTTATCTTAAAATACTATAGTATGTTAGTAAAAGGGATATCACATAGTAAATTATAAACTAAATGTCTACAAATTAGTATATCTTAAACTTACATATATAACAATATATTATCTAAAATAAATAAACATAAAATTGTTAAAAGGTAATCCAGATTTTGAAGTGGAAGTAAGAATTTAACATAAACTAAATACAAATTGATTTTAAAATATTATGTTTCATGTATATTTTAAATCCTTTAATAATAAATATATGTGACGGTTTGAAAAATTTATTAATTACGACATGTAAACTATAAAATTATTATATTTAAAATAATTATATAAATATTTAAATATATAATTAACGTCAATATATATCACTAATGATGTAAAATAAATTTTTATAAATATATATAAATGAAATGAAACATCCGCGTGGTTGCGCGGATCATAGTCTAGTAATATTTAAACTAAAAAAAATATACTAGAATATAGAACTTTTGTATGTTATTATATATTTTTGTTTTAACCGAAGTTGATTGTTAGCATATGTAAATGCCATACAATTGAAACATAAATTAATGTAGACTAGTTTTGAGTTTTTATTATGTGATCGATACATTAACATATGCATGCATATAATAGCACAAACAATTTGATGTTTCCTAGCGCCCAAGTCACTTGATCTAACAATCAGTAACCTGGTTTCGATGCTTTCCATAACTGCTATTTATTATTTTTGTTTTGTTTGTATTGAATCAAAGTCCCACATCGGTTATGGGAGAAAAAAGCAAAATGTAAATATTTTTTGCTTTGTTTGTATTGGATCAAAGTCCCACATCGTCTATGGGAGAAAAGAGAAGCAAAATGTGACTCTATATATATAGTTAACATGATGAGGAGATGTTAAAATATTTGGGCTTCGGTCTTTCAAGTTTATAACTAAAATTTCTATTAGGCCCGATTTTGTCGGAATTGAACTGATTAATTGGCTAATGGATCGATTAATCGGTTTAATGGGCCGCTTAAATGGTCCCGATTAGTTGGCCGATTATGCCAAAATTTTGGCGGAAGTTGTCCTAGTAGCAACGACACCCGCGTTTTTGAACAGGGGTTTTAACTAGTACTAAATAGTATAAATTGTAGGCTTGGACTAGGAGAAAATATTCAGAAAATTTATAGTATTCGTGATTCGCTTTGTTCCAAATGAATGTATATATTTGTTATTCACTTCCATCCATAGAACGTTGAATACTCGGAATCTGGATATTCTAAATTCTTTTAATTACTTGTGGATTATTTTATTTGATTCATAAATTATATTAAATATAAAGTAAAAATAAAAATAATATATAACATTAAAATCAGATAAACAAACATTCATAATAAAATAAAAAGTAAAAAAATAATGATATCATACTAATAAACTAACATCTTTAACAAAATTTTAAAACAAAAAAATATTAACAAACCAAATAAAAAGACTTTTATGTTATCATTTTTCTTAACATAAAAATTAGATCGGATATACAATAACTTAAAAAAATATTTTGAAAAAAACAACTTCAAATAAAAAACTTAAATCATATTTATATTATAAAGTATGTATAATCTAAGCCATGCGTCTATACTGGACCAATGATTCTTGTTCATTCTCCAGGTTATATATATCTAATCAGGCTATGCATTTTTCCAGACTATGTGTCCTTGCACTGAAGAACTACCACTACATCAGTTTAATGGCTCAGGTTTTAACATCCTGTTGATAGACGAGCCAACATCCTATTTCCAATTCGACAAGAATCTTAATGCCATGGTGCAACTACGGAAATCCTATGAAGAAAATTAGGTTAGTTCTCACCTTCAAACATAAAATCAAAAATAAGGGGCAGATTGGTAGGGATAATTAATCCACTAGAAGAACTTGTGGGTTAGATCATGACGCCAATCTTTTTGTTTCGGGTTCCGGCTTCCAGCTTCCATCTTCCAGGTTCCAGGTTCATTTCGGATCAAGCGATTCCTCATACCAAAGGATATATAAAAATCTTGCTCAAGCTAAGGTAGCGAGCCTAGATAGTAATGAATCTTCTTAAATCTACTGGAATAAGAAAATATTATCTTCAAGAATAATGGAAATATTCTATTATCTAATGATATTCTTATAAGAAGGCATGATCTCTACTATAAATATGGTGTTCCTAACCCTAAAGAAAGGAGGAGAATTCGTCCATCTACAAAACACATCATTTCGACAGCCGCACGGACATGAATTTACCTAAAAGACCATCTTCATCGACATACCTATTACATGCATATCTCTGTGATTACTACCAACCATGCCATGATATACTTAATGTAGAAAGTCAGCAAGTTTACTTACCAGCTCAGGCCATTATAGTAGGAATAATCCATGCTCATTAAGCATATCGACTAGTCTATCATCTGGTCTGGTCATGTGCCCTCTAGACCAGATGACTATTGTCAAATATATAGCCACAAGCTCACAAGTTCATGTGCCAAACAGGCTATGTGCATATCTAGGTTACGCGCCATAAATGATTTGAACTATGAAAGGATTGATCACCCACTGAATGGTAGTGTAACATCTTCAATCCTAGCTAGATAGGTCGTCAATATGGATCATGGGACAAGGGAACATGTAAGCCAGTCAAAAATACACAAAGGCAAGTGATGAATCCCTTATGATGAGATTTCTTTGTCCCTGATTCTTTGAAGGAAGCTCGGACGGTTGAGTGAGTTTGGGTTGATTCTGATCTTGAAGATTGATGGAATAGTTTGGATGATCTTCAGTGAGGATATATGGATTGATCATCACTTGTGTATCAGTGTCCTTGATCGCGAGAATTAACACACAAATAATACCAAAGGACAAGTTTTTCTTGTAGAAAGTGAAGTCCTATCAATCAATGTTCAAATATGAATAAAATATTCACATATTTAAAAAGATTTTTGATTAAAAAAATAATGAATATTATTCAGGTCGTGCAGTTCTCTATATAGTCTTAAAATGTGTGAAAAACTAGAAAGAAAGTAGAAAACTAGGCAAAGACTTGTTAGAAAACAAGAATTTGACTGAAACTAAAAAACTAGGCAGTTTGTAAAACCGAAATGTTGAATCTTGGCTGAATTTTGAAAAATCTTGCTTGGCCACGACCAGAAATTTCTTTTTTAGTATTTTATGATGAGAATGAGCTTGAAATGAATTGATCAATAGGCTGGTCATTCTGGAAGGAGCTTAGGTCTTAGCTCAGTCAAGATAGCTCAGTTGGATCAGCTGACAGTTTGAGCTAAGTTAGCTGGACCAGATGGTGGGAAGCTCAACACAGCTGGGAGGAGAGTTCAGCAGTTAGGCCGGGTTCATGGCCGTTATGGACCAATGGTAAAGCATGGTTCGATTATGAACCAGTCCGGACTTAGCTTACAAAGACTTAGTATGTGTGGCAAGCGTTTTAAGTGATTGGAGCAATTTCTGATTGAAGAGGCGCGTATGGATATGTGTCTATTTGGTTACCAAAAAGCACATTTTCGTCTCGAAGGTAGTTTGGCCGAGTTTTAATATAAATATCAAGTCTTGGGTTCGATTTTGGACACATAATTCCTTAAGAAAAACACCAAACAGTGAGCAAAAATTGGTATAATGTAAGGGAGAAACCTGGTCGAGAAAAGGGGAAGAATTAATTGGAGTCAAGCAAAGAAGGCATTCGACTACGATTACTCACTCGAGATCGATCTAGACATTAATTCAAAGGAGAAAAAGAAGCATGTGGGCATTAGTGAACACATGTCTAAGGTGAGTGGATCGATCAGTTAAGCCATCGCCCATTGCTTTCGGTTGATCCGATTGGGTCTATGGATGAAACGGTTACATACTTCTATATCTAACTTGATTGTTTACTTATTTTATTTTGCATAATGATCAAGTAGTTTAGCCTTAAGGCCGAATAAGACACTTCAATCATGTAATCCATACTAGTACTGTTAACATACTAATCATGATGGTACTCTTAACATACTAGTTGCTTATATAACATACTAGAGGTAAGCCGGTTCAGTCATTTCAATACTAGTTCTTTATATAACATACTGGTACTATTTTATTATCAGATCTACCAATCAAGTCCACCACATCATATTTGGTCGTAACTAAGAAAAGAAGCATGTATTTCTGAAACCTCTGATATACTATGGAAATTATCCATTTTCAACCATGGTACATAAGTGTTTTAAGATATAATTATTATATTTTAGAGTCTATTTAGTATGTTTTCATATTCAGGAGTCATTTGGAGTACAGTGGAGATTTGGAGCATTTCAGAGTATTTTAGAAATTTCACCTGAGCTGACCGTCGACCAATGCATGTGGGTCAACAAGGAGGGATAATAATCGATTGATGCACACTTAGTGCTATCGACCGAAAACGAGTGTGCAGAAACCCACTTTGATCACAGCTGACATGAAGCCCAAGATGCCCCTAATGAGTTTTAACCTAATATTTATGTGCTCTGTCATTGTATTGGACAACACGCGCTTTCTTATTTTCTATCATTCACAGCAAAATATTTTAGATTTAGAGTTGAAGAGAAGAGCATAAACTCATCCATAGATTATTTTGGAACTCCATATTTGTTATCTATTATCTATGCAGTTTTATTTATCTATTGCTATGTTTTACTTTGTTATGTCTGAGTAATTCACCTTGTTAGGTTTAGGGTTAAAATAGGATATGAGGGATTAGCCCAAAATATGAAATTCATAAGTTGTTAGAGATATTCATCTTGAGAATTGTGTTTATGTTTGTGTTTTATATTAGCTAACTAGAACCTTGATCATCGGATAGTAAGAGGCAAATAATAGCCTGGTCATCTACCTGAATATATACTCTGAACTAGGATTGTTAGAAACATGTGGAAGTTTATCTAGGAAGACTAGTGGACATTATTCAACCCGATCTTAAAGCTTCTCTAGAAGTGCATCGATCGATAGTCCTATATACTAATCGATCGATGTGACGAAAGGTGTATCGATAGATACTCCTATAGAGTAATTGATCACTTTTTTCAGACCAACAAGCGGAAGCTGAGGTTTGAGGATCTAGACAGTAGATAGTCTAAAAATACATAAGTTGATCAACTATTGCTTTTGTTGAATTCTTATATATCATGCATGCATCTTAGTATCCATACCTCTATAATCTTGAAATCCTGAATAGAAACCATAGGCTTAACTTCTTTATTAATATTGTCTAAAACCCAATCAATTCATCTGAACAATTACTTGTTCACCACTGCTTATTTCAATCAATCATATTTGGTCTAGCTTAATCATTGCTTTTAAGATTTAATGTGTGTCCGAACTCTCTGTGGATTCGATCCCTAAGTATTATTTGAGAAAGTAATTAACTCCTTATAAAAGAAAATAATTAACTACTTATGGTAATATGAGTGATATCAACTTCCAAACTAAGTTTAAATTTTAAAAGTAACTAGATCTTGATCCGCGCAACTTGTGCGGGTGGTTATTTCAATTTTATAGACATAAATATCTTGTTTTTAAATCATTAGCAGCAAATATTTTGAACATTAACCATATTTTAAATATGTTTATATTTTTTTATTATTTAAAAATATGAAAAATCATTTCCATTAACAGATTTTGGTGTGTTTTTACGTAATGGTTAATGACATTTAAATAAAGTTTAGTGGTTAAGAGAAAATATCTTTTAATATACAAATTGCCACTAATACCATTTTCATGATACCACTTTTCAAAAGTACACTAATCAATTTTACCATTAAAATTTTATAAGACAAAGTACTATCCTACCCCTATCCCTGATTTATTAAATCAAACATATTCTCTATTCTTCTTTGCGACTCCGACAACGAGAATTGACGATTCCGACGACGAGAATCGACGATACCGACGACGAGAATCGACGATACTAACGTCCGACGAGATCTGGTGCTCATCGCCACTCCGAGATCGTCTCGTTTAATCTTCACTACACCTGAAAAGAGAAGCCTCGTCGTGAAATCAACCGTCGGGGAGGTTTCCTTTCGCGAACCGAAGACATCGGGAGATAGCGAAGGAATTGAATCACTGAAACTCAAGTTACTGGTGAGTGAGGCTGATTCAATTAAAATTTGAAGAATCTCTTTTGTGATTATGATATTGTGCGGGTTGCAGAGTGTGATTTTGGGGTTAAACATAGGACTCGTGGCGAGTGTAGATGACCTACAAAGAGCTGAGATTTGATCAACTTACTGAACTCCAAGAACGGATTCAGCGTCGTATCACAAAGCTTGGACCACTAAAAAGCTCTCTATTTCGCTTGCGATGAGGATTCTATTAAAGGTTACTGTTCCATTTTTTTTTTTTAAATGGAAATTGTAAGAAGAAGCTAGAAGCTTGCAAGAAGAAAACAGAAGAATCTTACTCAGATGAATCAGCAGGAGACGATGACATTGAGGTCTTTTTTTCAAGAACTCATGTTTTTTTCTTATCACATCTCAGGTACTATTATGTGTTGCTGAACATAGGAAATCCACCTAAGCTCTTTGACTTGGACATTGACACTGGCAGTGACCTCACTTGGGTTCCGTGTGATGCTCCCTGCAACGATCCGTGTGATGCTCCCTGCAACGGTTGCACTAAGGTCACACCTTTTTGACTTTGCTTTTTTTAGTATGAGTGTGTGTCATACCATATCTTGAATCTCTATTGCTATCTCTTGCCCTTGCAGCCTCGTGATAGTCAGTACAAGCCCAATCACAACACTTTGCCTTGTTCCCACCTCTTGTGTTCTGGCCTTGACCTTCCTCAGAGCAAACCTTGTGATGACCCTGAGGATCAGTGTGACTACGAAATTGGGTATTCAGATCATGCATCCTCTGTTGGTACTCTCGTTTCTGATGAGTTCCCTCTCAGACTCAAAAATGGCTCCACTATGCATCCCCACTTGACCTTGGGTTAGTTTTCGAAATTCACAAGCTGTCGAAATCGCTTGTTATCATGATTCTTGAATGAGTTTCTTTTTGGTTGCACACTCTTGTGATTTCTTTTAGTAAAAACTATAAGACTGGACCAGCAGAGCTTCTCTTTAATGACAAGACCACATGTGTCAAAGGCATTAACTTTCATTTTCGATAGTGAAAGCTCCTACATTTACTTCAATTCCGAAGCATACCCGGCGATTCTTGATCTTGTAAGAGACAGTTTCAATTAGTTTTTGTGTGTTTAACCACGTCTTATGACTGATTTGGTGTGCCATGCATCTCTTGTAGATAAGAAAAGATTTGAAAGGGAAGCCTTTGAAGGACACAAGAGAAGATAAAAGCTTACCGGTGTGTTGGTAAGACAAGAAGCCTTCGAAAACAGTACATGATGTCAAGAAATACTTAAAGACGATTACTTTACGGTTTGGGAGTCGAAAGAAGGGTCAGCTGTTTCAGATTCAACCGGAGTCATATCTCATCATCACTGTGAGTCTCACATATGACCTGTATGTATCCAAAAAAAAAAATGACCTGTATGATCCATGGCTGAGAGTCTGAGACTGAGAGTTTGTGTGTTGTCTTTTTCAGGAAAAAGGAAACGTGTGTTTGGGGATTCTAAACGGAACTGAGATTGGGCTTCAGAACTACAGCATCATTGGGGGTAAGTAAAGAGATATTACCAAGTTTGTTTTATGTTTACTTTGACATCAAATGTCTTACGGCTATGTGTGTGTGTGTGTGTCTGTGTGTGTCTGTGTGATAGACATATCATTCCAAGGGATAATGGTGATCTACGACAATGAGAAGCAGATGATTGGATGGATTCCTTCAGACTGTGACAAGCTTCCCAAGTTCTGAATTCTGCTTTGCCTTTCTTTCTTGTTGTTGCTTCCATCAAAGCTATAATGCAGTTTATTCTTTCTGCCTTTTCTGTAAACAGTGTGGGTCGAGATGATGGAGGAAATTTGTCAGAGGAGGATGCTTATCCGAGAGGCTTTGGTTTGATAGGAGAGCTCTTCTCAGGAACTGATGCTTCTAAGAACAAGAAAGATAGAGAGCTTTGACACAAGAAAAGATAGAGAGTTTTATGAACCCTTTTAAATAGTTTTACAAACCTTTATAAATAGTTATATAAATATTTATATGGTTTTATAGACCTTTGTAATTTTTTATAAACTCTTCAAAACCCATTAAAACCTTTTATTAACCCTTAAAATCTTATATTATTTTTTTATAAATTCATTTAAACCCTTTATAAACTTTATAAACTCTTATAAATAGATTTATAAACTCTTATAAATGATTTATAAATTCTTATAAATTATTTTATAAACCCTTATAACTAGTTTTATAAATATTTTCAAGTGTTTTTATAAACTTTACAGATGACTTTATAAAAATTTATAAATAATGGTTCATAATTTTTTATAAACTATAATAAATTGTTTATATACAAAACTGTTTTTGTATATTCATATGATTGGTTTTATAAATCTGTATAAACACACATAAATAATTTTATTAATCATTATAAATACTTCCTTCTTGCAAACACAATTAATCCATCCAAGAATACATAAATAGATTGAAAGACAGATCATACCAAATGATGTATTTTTATGAATGATTTATGGACTTTATAAAGGCATGAAGAAACAAATTGTTTACATACCTTTTATAAAAGGTTTATAGACCCTTTATAAATGATTAATAAGCCGTTGTAAATAGTTTCTAAATTTTCTAAAAAAAATTATGAACTTTATAAATGTTTTATAAACTCTTATAAATTATTTATATAACTTTATAAATATTTTACAAACCTTATAAATTGTCTTATAAGCATTTCTCAATGGTTATGAACTCTTATAAATGATTTAAAGACCTTCTAACTGATTTCTTTTATAAAACATTTAGAAACTGTTTATAGACTTTATAAACTTCTTTATAAGCCTTTATAAATTGTTTATATACTCTTACAAATAATTTATAAACATTTAAAAATGATTTACAAACTTTATAAACTATTTTTATAAACTTTACAAAAGATTCATAGACTGTTATTAACTCTTATTGATTATTTATATATTCTTGTAAACCCTTATAAATTATTTTACAAACTCTTATAAATTATTTTATAAGCCTTTATAAATGGTTATAGATTCTTATGAATGATTTAGGGATTTTCAAATTGATTTGTAAACGTATATAAACCTTATAAATTGTTTATTAACTTTAATGTTTTCATAAGCATTTATAAATTGTTTATTAACATATAAATGGTGATAATGTACTACTTTTTCATACATTAAGCTTCTTTTGTGTTTGTTTAGTCACTATCAGTTTCTAATAACTAGTGTTTACATGTTTGTGAGTTTTCTCGAGTATTAAGTGGAGAAAGGCAAGAAAGTGACCTGGGAAAAAGTTGTGCCAATCCACCTGAAACATTCCTCTTGTGAGGCCTTATTATAATCATCTTCATTATTTAAAACGAAAATGTTTACAACTGACATTAAAACATGAGAAGATATTAAAAAAGAACACTGCAGATATTTAAATCATTTATAAGAGTTCATCTTCTCACTTATAAATAATTTAAAAATTAATTTATAAACACTTATAAATAAATGTATAAACTCTTATAAATAAATGTATAAACTCTTATAAATAGTTTATATGTTCTTGTAATAGTTTTACAAACCTTTATAAATAGTAATATAAATATTTATATGCGTTTTATAAACTTTATAGATTTATACAAGGTTGATACAAGGTTGATACAAGGTTTTATAAGCTCTTATAAATTTATAAATATTTTATAAATGGTTTTATAAGCCTTTATAAATAGTTATATAAATATTTATATATATATATATAAACTATTGATAAAGGTTTATAAATGATTCTAAATCTTCATAAATGGTTTATAAACATTTATAAATTATTTATAATCCTTATAAAGCATTATAAACTGATTTTATAAACTCTTATAAATGAACTATACTTTAATAATATATTAAGAAACGAGAAGCCAGTCACGATCAAGCTCGTGAGCATGGTTTAGAGCTGAGATGAAATTCGGGAGGAGAAGATTGTGTGGATCTATTAGGACAGATACGTCGGATACATAAGCTTAAGAGAGCTTCGAGCGTATACAAAGCTTATCCATAAACCAGCATTACAGAAACCAAACAGCAGACTAGTTTGGAGAGATATTAATACGTAACGTTGTTGGGCAGATTTCTGATGACGTTGCTCTTCATTCCCAGCTTAACACGCATCCTAGCTCCTCTTTTGTTCATCTCTCTCATCACCTTCATCCTCACTATATCCTCCTTTGACTGCACCGTTGCCAAACCCATGCTCTTTGTACCTGCGTTGTTTAACCATCCATTCAACAAATCAGATTCTAAAGAAAAGAGAGTAGAAAGAGAGTATCATCTCTGATGGGTCTCAAAAACAAACCTCATGGCTAAAGAGTTGACAATGCGTTTCTGAGAAGACGGTGGTGGCTTCTGTAGTAACGCATGAACTCTCGAGACCCAAGAGTCCTGGACGTTACTTTGTTCTCCCCTCTCTTGGTGATCACAAGCTCAGACCCACCAAATAGCTCTACCGTATTAGCTGATTCACCAGCTACAACCATCTGGTTTTCGCCTTCATTGGCGTAACTATACAAAAACACACACATTCAATATAAACAAACAGTTTCTATGATAAACAAGATACTAAAACAGAGGAAGAAGAATAGAGAGAGAGAAACCTGCTGCTGTAGTCATATAACTCTTCTAGCTCTGCATCTTCTTCGTCACCACCATCACCGTAATGCACTTTGCAGTGTACTCTTGGCTAAGAGGATTATCAGAAGACTTCTCTACATCTTCCAAATCAAGTCCTTGTACTTAGTGTGCGTAAGACCTGGCTTCTCCTCTTTCAGCCTTGGCATCTCAGCTTCTTCATAAGCCTATATCAATATACATCAATCCAATCGATTTTCCTACAATTAAACATCAAACACTAGTAAGTATAAACCTTAAAGGAAGCCTTGAGCCTCTTCTCTGGGTGGCGATCGACGAGGAGGCTATCCCCAACACTCATCTTCGCTAGCGACTCGTCAACGGTCCTCGCATCGATGACCGAATCATCCCTGAGAAAGTTGAACAGGAGAAGGATTCAACATCTGATCTCCGGCGTGTGAGAGAGAGACAGGCGGACTTACGGCTGATCTCCGGTGGGAAAATCAACAGAAATACAGAATCCCGAGAGAGAGTGTGAGGATAAGAATGAAGATCAAAGAGATAGGTCAAGGGGTGATTTGGTCATTTGACTATTAATGAGAAGTGTATTTATAAAAATGTCCTCCTTTTAAGTGTAAACATGAATTGTGGTACTACACAAAGTGTATTTATGAAATTTCCCCAATAAATATCCAGGTTTTTTTGGTCATTTGATAGATTATATTGATAATATTGGACTTGGAATCTATAATATAATGGGACAGTGTCTTCATTCCAGAAGCTAATGAAGCGACACGTCAGCATCAGGTGGGCCCCACTTCACTTTTTTTTTTCAAAACGAAATGGGTTTATGGAGTGGGCTGACTTAATGTGTGGGCTTATTGATTTGTGTGGACTTAATCTAATTGATATATGTGGACTTAATCTTAACGTCGTTTAGATTAGGGCATCTGCCGTCTTCCTCCTTATCACTCTCTAGCGATTCTAATAAGACAGCAAGATCGCAATCCTTCCGGAAGAAACGAAGTCGTTATGGAGCAAAACGATAAAAATGTGTAAATTGATCGAAAAATAGAAGACATGACCTTAAAATCAAGCAAGATAGGTAATGAATCAACATCTCCACAGGAACATCAATGATGTAGAATCTCACTCAGAAGTAGAATCTAAGTGTTTAAGCCTTATGAATCTTTTGGCTGCTCCGATCTGAAAGAATCTGCTTAGTCTTTTCCAGTACTCCAAAGAAAATAGAACCTCCAATACCTATCCACAATACCCTTGGACCCATCCCCTGTATAATACAGAGAGTCTCCAACTTGTCAGCAACTTTGCACAGATATGAGAAACATATACCCAAAAGTTTCCATCATGTTAACGCCTACTGAATGTGTTAAAAGTGCAGAAATGAATTTCACCTTCCACAAAGCTGATGACCCTTCTTCTCTTAATATCGTCTTAACGCAATCCGAGAACCCTTTATACTGATTTCCTGCGCCCTGCCAAATGTCAAAAAACGAAAAATGGAAATCCATCCAAGAAGAACAATGTTGTTCTTTCAGTATGTGTGTGTTCATTAGTTATGATGATAAGACTAAACCAATATTATGGTTTAAGAAAGCACGTGTATTAGTGTTGCTCCTATAATAGGGGAATTGTCTACGTGTGATGTTAGTGGGGATAGTAGAGTAGTTACTTGTTATTTAATGTATTTATAGATGTCGATGCATTTGAGATGAGATATGAAAAGAAAATTGAAGTAAACTTTGTGTTCTTGTTCTCTTAAGTTTTTGGGACCTATTATATGACATACCTGAACCATTAGCCTGGTTTTGATTACGTCCAGAGGAGTGGTCAAAACTCCAGTGACAGCACCAGCAACTGCACCAAGCACTGCGTTCTCTGGATCATTTAGATCTCTTCTCGCCTGTTCTAAACATATCGTTATCTTAACGGTCATAAGCTAGCAGAATTAGATGTTCAGATTCACTTAGCAACAAAAGCTTACAGCCAACTTGTATCCGATCCGTAACTGCTCATATACACAAAACTGAAGCGCGTCAAAAGGCAAATCTCGCAACAAGAAAGATCCGAATCCCTGAAATAAGATGGAGCGCTTTTATTGTTTGTTCATCTTACAAGATGTGATTAATTGAACGGCTAATTCAAAAATAAAAATAGTAAAACAGTTGAATTATAAATCAAGAAGTAACATATATATACCGCATACATGCCTCCGAATCCTTCTTTGGCTATAATAAGTCGAACAGCATCAGGTGCCGAAGCAAATTGTCCAGTTTGCATCCGCTGTTTAACAACCTGTTATAGTTTCCCATTAGATGATTTATACAAAGCATATAAAACCAATTCAGAATAATAAAAAGAAGATTACTTCGGTTGGTACACGAACAATAGATGAAACAGCACCTCCTAAAGCACCTGCAGCCTGATTCAAACTCACTAAGACTTATAATATATCAACAGAGTACATTAGATTCTAAGGGCATCTGTCTCAGATCAGTAAGTTTTGAACCTCATGTACAAAGCCTGAGAAAACATGCATCTTTATGCAAAAATAGTAGTCAGGCACTGATATTGATGCGTTATTGTAGGAGTCTTTTAAGTTTGTACATACCAAATGTGCAACCGCGCTAAACTTTTCAGGTAGAACTTTCAGCAGCTTCTGTTTGGTTGGTTCGTATACACCGAAAAATAAGGCAGAAGCACTACACATGAAGAAGAAAAAAGAACATTATTATAATGTGAAACAAGTGTCAGAAGCGTTTCAATCAAGTAAGAGCATGTCTTTTTCTTCTTCTTTCCTTTTTTGACTAAAATACTTACGGTAAGACACCAGCAAGGTTGCCACCAAGACCAGAGTATAACCCTTTCCATATAATCTGCCCTCCATCTCGAGCTACCTACCCCATGTGCCAAACAAACATACAGTTAGTAACTGAAAGTCAAACATTGGGGCTTCTCCATGCAAGCAAAGAAACATTCTACGCCGTAGTGAGACTCTTCCCACAACTGTGAAAAGGAGCTTATAGAAACGTACCTGGACTCGAGTTTTGATTGTATCAATTGGGTATAGAGCAGCTTCTACAACAAGACCAGCTAATCCTCCTGCTATTAGACTCTCTACAAACAACACAGTTCATCAGATTAAAAATAAAATTGGTATTTCTCTATAAACAGTCTCATTAAGATGTTGTTTTGCAACTGTACCATAAAGGAGACGCAAGAAATGGCATGGATCATCTTGTTTAACAAAGATTGTGCCACAACCATTGGTCTGCTTCTTGATAGGATTATTAATATTCTTGAATGCCAATTTATCTACGATTAGCATAAACATGAAGAGAATCAATTAAAAATGTATACTTTGCGACGAAACTGATTGTATTTAGAGAAGGCATGTGTTCACTAGACTTAGCCAATTTGTCTTAAAATTGTTTCTCAGGAGTTTGATCAAACCACTTTTAGTAATTTACAGAAGAAAAAGAGTAATGTTCTGTTTTGTTTTGTTTTGTTTTTTAGTGGTCAATCAAATTTAAATTCAGAACAGCGACGTCTTCAAATGGAAGCACAAAAAAAATAAACTTTGTGTCAAGATTCCACCAAAATGTAAATACAGAGCGAGCAAAGTATGAGAGGGAGATCGGGTTGAGTAGAAGGGGAAAATTTTACCAGGCAAAGCTGTCTGAGATCCTTCATCTCCGCTACTTGAAACAATGCCACGATCCATCTAATTACAAGAAATGCAAAAAAAAAACAAAAAACAAAAAAAAATGCGAAGAATCAAACGATAGATGGAAGATGAAGATCTAATCTAACTCCCAAAATTTACACAGCAACCGAGCGAGCGAGCCTAGAGCAACAGTGGCGGAAGTCTCACAGAGGGGTTTTCTAGTCAATAAACCCTCCTCGAAAAGCGGAAATTAATTATTCAAATCGAACCAGCCGGTTCGACCGGTCCTTTTAATCAACACCCTTTAAATTGTCTTTACAAAAAGAAAAATGGAATCGGATGTGTGTGTGTGTGTTGATTCTGAGTTCTGACAAAGTCACAAAAACATATCTCCAACAAAGGCACCAAGATAATAACACATGCCACACTTTCTTTGTCAATGGTATTCTTCAAAGAGAGAGTTTCTCTTCGTTTTCTCCAATAATAATATTTCCAGAATTAATTATCCTCACATCTGCAATCTTTTAGGTAAAGATTCGTATTCCCATTTCTTTTCTTCTTTATGGTCGATTTCAAAATTCAGCATGCACTGTATCAGGGAAACTTGTCCTTCTTTCAATCCTGCCCTCTGATTTGCTATCCATCCCTACCTTTTCGATATAAAATAACTTCACACCAGATATTTGTGTCTTTTAAAATTCAGTCTCTATATTTATTACACTGTTGAGAAATATCAAGTTGATCACGGTTTGGTCCTGGTCTTACAAGTCAACTTTTTAAAAGAAACATAGTAACTCGGACTTTTTGGAAGTCTAGGTATGATTGTGATTTGTATAATTACTTTTTAATCCTTTAAATATTTAGGGTTTTTAAGTTTTAAGACAATCAGTCAAATATAAATTTCTGCAGCATTTGTATTCTGGGTCATTTCAACTTCAACCTGTCTTTAAAATTAAAATCGAAACTGTCCCTCTCACTCTCGATCTTTGTTTTTTTTTCTGGTTTTCTTCGTAATCTGTAATAATTCCAAAATGTTTCGTAAAGCAGAGAGCTTCTGTCGTAGCTTCTTCAAGACATCACAGAACTTGAGGAGAGAGAAAAGAAATAATGGGCATAGGAAGAGGAGTGTTGGGTTTAATCCCAGTTTCATCACCAGACAGCCTACGGAAAGTACTTCAAACGCTTTCGGGAAAATGGGGAGACGTAGTGGAAGACCTCGAGAGGATTCAGGTGAAACCCATGAAAGGTGCAATGACTAACCAAGTTTTCATGGTGAATTGGCCCACTAAGGATAACAACTTTCACCACAGGAAGCTTCTTGTTCGCGTTTATGGCGACGGAGTCGATCGCTTCTTCGACAGGAAAGATGAGATTCGTACCTTCGAGGTTGTCTCTCGATACGGTCACGGTCCTAGACTCCTTGGTCGGTTTTCCGGCGGTCGGATCGAGGAGTTTATCCATGCACGGGTATGTTCCTCTGTAGCACTCCAGATTTCTTGCGCAATAATCCACTAACTAAACCTGATCTTAACTCCAAGCACATGATAGTGTTTGGTCTGATTTTAACTTTGAAGGAGATATCATTAACCCTTTTGTTGTAATTCTTCTTGGATATTTTGAATTTTGAGTCAATGTCGAACCGGAAAATACCAATTGAAGTATACCCGGTTTAGCTGTGTACTGGCTGAGATGCTGATGATAGTCATTTTGATTCATCAACATATGATTTGCGTTAATCTATGTAAAGTGCATTTTTATGATTTTTTTAACAGACTTTATCGACCGTTAATCTATGTAAAGTGAATTTTTTATGATTTTTTGAACAGACTTTATCGACCGTTGATCTACGTGATCCGCAACTATCTGCTCTTGTTGCGGCCAAGCTAAGAGAATTTCATGGTATTAAGGTCCCTGGTGATGGAAATGTACTCCTTTGGAATAGGATGAGGTAACTAATCTTTGTGATTTTCCGTACTAAAGTGGTCAAATCAATAACATAAATCTTTTTAAAAAAAACAGGAATTGGCTTGGACAAGCCAAGAGTCTGTGTACACCTGAAGATTCAGCGGAGTTTGGTCTAGACAACATTGAAGCTGAGATCAACTTGCTGGAACATGAGCTGCAATATGAGTATAAGAATCAGGAGATTGGGTTTTGTCACAATGATTTGCAGTATGGTAACCTCATGGTTGATGAAGACACCAATGCCATTACTATCATTGTAAGTTGTTTCTCATTACCCTTACAAAAAAATATCATCATCACGCATTAACTAACCTGAGTTTCTATAACAGGACTACGAGTACGCTAGTTATAACCCAGTTGCATACGACATAGCAAATCACTTCTGTGAAATGGCTGCAAATTACCATTCTGACACTCCCCATATCTTGGATTATTATTCTCTATACCCAGGTATTCACTAGCGACTAGTTTTTCTTTACTTCTCAGTGGTTCTGACTTCTTACCGATTGGTTTTGGGTTGCAGGAGAAGAAGAACGGAGGAGATTCATACATAACTATCTCAGATCTTCAGGTTAGTTTCTCAAGGAATCATAGTTCCTTCTTCTTTTAGTCATAAGTGGACCAATGCGCTTGGTTATTTTGTTAGGGGAGGATCATAGAGAAGAAGACATAGAACAGCTCTTGGAAGATGCTGAGAAGTACACATTGGCAAGCCATCTCTTCTGGGGATTATGGGGAATCATCTCTGTAAGATCTTTTCCTTTTTCCAGGCCTGATATAATGTTACCAAACCAAATAAGAAAAATGTTCTGAAATGTGAATGTCATTGTGCAGGGACATGTGAACAAGATCGATTTCGATTACGCTGAGTACTCAAGACAGAGATTCAAACAGTACCGGCTTCGAAAACCCCAGCTCTTGCGATCCTTTTCCTGTAAGACGTACGAATAACTTGTTTTAAACACAAAAATGTTGTAACTAAAAGTTGTTACCAAATCTATCCAATTTCTAAAAATCAATGAAGAAGTCAAGCTTAGAAGTTAGAAGTTGATGTAAGCACCGAGCTGTCAAGGACTTAAACAACCCTGATGGACAGATTGTTTTTCGAACTACTACCACATTAATCTCTGC
Organism: Raphanus sativus; assembly: GCF_000801105.2. Taxonomy (NCBI): domain Eukaryota; kingdom Viridiplantae; phylum Streptophyta; class Magnoliopsida; order Brassicales; family Brassicaceae; genus Raphanus; species Raphanus sativus. Next base: position 16,258,132 of record NC_079511.1, read on the forward strand.
CTTAGACCTTTGGGAGTTTCGAGTCTATCTTGAGATTCATGTTGGAGTCCCCTTGGACCAATGGCAGCTGGTTGAGTTCATTAACCTCCGACTCTTCTGTATGTGGGATTAGAGTTTTTTTTTGTTGTAATTACTATAAGACTTTGGTTTTATCCTTTAAGGTTGTTTGATAGCAAGAGCTGGAAATTTTCTTAATCCCCTTGATGCCCTAAGGAGTGGAGAACTTGACTGCCTGATAGAAAGTGGAAGGGATGTTTCTCATATCGTGGATCCAAGGACATCACTTTATCTATGTTGTAGTAAGAATGTTGCTTGTGTCAACTTCTTGTTTTTTTTTTATCTGAAAATACTTTGTAATCTCCTTCTGTGTCTCTGGTTTTTCCCTTTGTTCCAAAATTAAGATCTGGCTCGTGGTGTTTTCTTAACTATGACTAGCTAAATGGTTATTCCAATATTGAATGATTTCATAGGTTTTACTTACTAGGATAGCAAGTGTGAAGGTTGGTAGCATCTCTGTTTTGGGACCAGTGACTTTAGGAGCTGGTGTTGTTCCGAGATTTGATCATCTCACATGCTTGTAATGAGGCTGCTTCTAGACATTGCTCCTCAACGTTTCTTCCTCTCTCTCAACTTCTATATCCTCTGACTCCTTATTATGCCATGTATACTCTCTTTTGGAAAAACACAAGTGCATCATATTAGAAATAAAAATCTCAGAGATTCGTTTAGCTAGATTATCCTTAGATGCATCAGTTTGATTTCTATTATGTGGTAAGTCTCCACTGGTCTAGTCGGACAAACTATAGCATAATGACCTCTTAAATGACATCTATTACAAGTTATGCTAGCTAACTTTGAAAGTTCGGAAGACTTACAATGCACACTGTTTTTCCTTGTGGATCAATATTCTTCTTAATTTTTGCTTGTGCTTCGGAGTTTGGGGCTCTTCCTTTGTTGGAGTAGTAGGCCACGTATCTGCCTTATTTTTTTATCTAGTTGTAAAACTCCTTTAAATAACTAACAAGTTTTTTTGAGGTCTGATCTTCTGTAGAGAACTCATCTTCTATTGAGTTCCTGTCTTGAGTGGAACTATTTCATTAGCATGGTTTCTGCTGATATAGTTTCTGGACATGATCTTCTTTCGATTGGTCTTTGGCTTTTGTATTCTTGCTAAGATCCATCTTGCCATTCTTCAACATCTTGATCTGATTCATGGGCGGTTCTGAAAACCAGTCTCTTCACCTTTGTGATGTTCTCATGGTTATGTTTCTTCCTCTGATCCAAACTCTGTTTCTCCATTGAAACAATGTCTATGCTTCCTTGATTCTCCTCAGGCCATATTTCTTCTTGCCAAACTTCCTCTTCTTCATGTGCTTGTTCAATCCAAGTCAATCAATCTCCTAAATCTTACCTCATACTCATCATTTCTTTCCTCAAGAGTGCATGACTTGAACACATGCATCTATTTCATTAGAGGTCTCTTCTTCAGCATAAGACTCTTTCTTCTTGAGGGTAATTACAATCACTCTTCCTGCCATTATTGGCTCTCATGGTCTTCCTCTCAATGATCTTCCTATTCAGTTTCTTCTCTGTACCAATTAATGGAGCTGGTGTCATCTTGGTAAGGGTCTGGGGCTTATGGTTCATGATCTCCACCATCTGGATCTTCTTCAAAGTCTGGGCAGTCTTTTGTCCATTGATCATCTAAATAGTCATCATCCTCATCAGACATGTATTGATCATCCTGCCAAGGTTTTTTTTTCTTCCAATGTGCCTTAAAAGATGCAAATTATGCAATGAGAACATCAAAGGAATACATAACACCTGAACCAAATTTAAATTAAACTACATTATATGTTGTATGAAAGATGCAAATCCGAAATGCAATAAAACGGGAAATATATTTATATGCTTGGACAGCATATGTAAACTGTGCTTTAAAAATGATTTTCTTTGGTTTTAAAATGCAATTCTAAATGCTATGCTGCTGATTAGCCACCAGCGAGGTGGTCGAGACGGACCGAGTCTTGGCCTTCCCCAAGTGGTTGAGACGGTTGGATCTTTGTTTTCCGAAAATTATTTGTTGAAGAGATTGGATCTTCTAATTTGAGAACTTTTTAAAAAAATTATATGGAAAATTTTGTTCTTAGAAATATTTTCCAGGGATTTTTAGGTATTGATTTCATCATGACTAATTTTGTCCCCAACAATTTCAATCAATAAATACAATTAAGTAAAAAGAAAAGAAAATCAGTAATCAAGAAAACAAACTCAATGTGGTTTATTAATTTGGATAAGTTCGGAAAATAAAGACAGATACATAGCAATCATACATACGTTTATTTTTCTAGATTCCAACAGAAGCACATATAGAAACGAACAAGAAGATAAACACCTTTGTTACGATCTTCCGTACGTCAAATGTTTTCGAACGAATGATGCTGCTTTCAAATGGAGAGGACGAATATGTTGGTGTTGGCATAGGTGGCATGTATTCTACTGTTGACTTCCTTATAAAGATTGCCACACATACGAGTGTAATGATCGCTCCTGTTATCATTTTTGCTGCAAATAATTTTTAAAACAAATACTCCATCTGTTTCATAATACTTGATATTTTGACTTAGTGCACAAAGATTAAGAAAACTAGATTTTTCTAAAAAAAATTATTTTAAAAAATTACTTTAGAATCAATTAACCAATAATAAAAAAGACAATAAAATCTAATTGGTTGAACAGTTTCCAATAAAGTTAAAGTTAACCTTAAAATCTCAAAACATCATCTAATTTGAAACAAAATTATCCTTCTAAAACATCAATTATATTGAAACGGAGGGAGTAATATATTATGTTGGTTATGAAGTATGTGCAAAATTTATGTATTTAATTAAAAACTAAATAGAGAAACTGAACATATGAAATGAAAACATCCCAAATTTGCCGATTATATACTAGTTATGATGAGCAATATGTCTCGGGCCATAGATGCAAATTACATCCCGAATTTGCCGATGTATATTTTTAACTAATATTTAATGTTTTACTATTTATTATCAATTGCAAAATTAACCTACTCAAATTTCTGGTGACAGCGAAAACATTTCATATAACAGTAAAAAAGACTTGTCGAGAAATTTTTTTTATAACAAATTAAATCTTCAGATTACTGTTTTTTTTTTGGATAAAACAGATTACTGTTTATGGTCTTTTTAAACAAAGAAAAGTTAGAAAACTTCAAAAAAATATTCTATGAAAAAATTAAAAGAAAATTATAAAACTAACATATACATTAATTAGAAGACTTCTCCAAAAAACTTATCGATAGAGAAGAATTCCAAAGAAATCTTTTTCGCAAAACAGATATGAAAAATTGAAAGATCATTCTTAGATCTGTAAAGGTCACGTTTAACTTCTCCATGCACACATAACTTCTTAATGAAAGTTCTCTACACGTTTCTTGACCAAGTGTGTTTAAGAAATATTGAAATCAAAGAGTTGGAATTTGGGATGAAATAAGAGAGGAAGTGAAAGAGAAATGATTTGTTTGTGTGTAAAAAGTTAGAATATAAAGATGTAAATGTTGATTTTCAGTACATTTAGTTTTTGAAATTGATTATTCATAGTGGTTGGTATATTGACGATAATGATAATGTTGTAAATAAAAAAGAAAGATAGGAATAATTGAATAAAACAAACATTTTTGAAAAGAGAAATAATGGTATTTTCGTGAATGCCCTGAACTTTTAGGATGAATAAAAAAATAAAAAATTCAAAAAATCGTAGATTACTTTTGCATTTGACTATTTATATTGTAGTTGCAAAAATCCATTCTTACTTTTTGTTTGAAATGTGTTTGATAAAACATGAAAAAATATCATAAATGGATATTCCTGTTTTTGTTATTATAATTATTTCTATTCTTTACAGGTTGTGTATTTTGGATTATAATATGTATTATTCATTAAAATATTTTTTGATAGCGTGTTAATTATCAAATGCTTATTAGATTAAAATAAATAATTAATTAAAAAGGAATTATACATTTTAAAATGTTTTATCAATATGTTTAGTATAAAATAAAAATAAAAAGATACAGTAGTTAATAAATAAATTTAAAAATTACGAATAGATGTCAAATTTTTAGACAACCTCCTGATGGGTGGCATCATGAGAAGATATAACATTCTACGTTGGGTATATAGTTCTTTTTGTGGTTGATTTTGCTTTATTTTATCATGTTTTTGCCTTAAAACTTCTTGTTGTAACAATATTAAGCTTCAGTCTCGTTGTGGTTAACGAAATATCATAATACAATTGATGAAATGGTAATGTGCCTATGTTTTGATATACAAATGAGTAAATTTTTTAGTCGAAAATTATGTATAAATAATACTTAAATAAAACTATCATTAAATCTTAACAGTTTTGTTATAATTTACTGAAAATAAATAATTAAATAGTACAATATTAAAATATTATTATACCATAAATCTAGATATTAAATCAAATTACTTATCCAAATTATTATTTTGAACTGAAAACTTTACATTTATTATAAATTTAATACTATAATTAAATTTATATTTTATTATTTTTGATTAACTATATTAATTTCTTAGTTCATAATATAAAAATGATAAATACTTTATATTCTTTTAAGTTTATTTACGTGTACTTAAATGATATAGATGATAAATAAAATTCCATATTCATTTCAAACTAATAAATAAAAGTATATATATTCAAAACATAATATTAATATTAAAATAATGTGGAATACATATAAATGATAGTATTGACTATAAAATATTTAATATAAAATAAAATAAAATTTTAAAATATAAAATATACATATATTAGTATTATCCAATTTATTATTTTTACTATTTGTTAAGAAATTATTTTAAATAATTATTTATAATCTTAATTATTAGTTTTTTTAATTAAAATTGAATTATTGAGTAAAAGGTATTTATGGACTACCTGATGTTTTGTTTTAATAATTTCTCCAAAAAAATAAGAGAGTAAGAAATATTGGAGATTTCTTAAACTTTAATTTTTTTTTTTGCTGAAACGTCAAATTGGGGTGTTTTAGTTGATGATGTGCTTTCATGAGAAAAAGTGTTTATATATATATTTAAAATTAAGACAAATAAATTTTTGGTATTCTATATTGATTAAATTTAATAGATTTAGCTTTTAACTCTTTTATTATATTATTTTTATACTTTAGTATCAATGATATGTATCCTAGAATACAAATATATGTTCAGCTGTAATCCGGTAAAAATAAAAAATTCTGGAACTAAATATAAGAAATGATTTTTTTTTGAAGAAACAACAAATTTACAATACAATTTTGTTTGTGTATATAAGATTTATCATTTATCTTAATTCTGTACATAATAATTATTAACTTGTGATTTTAACTGGATCAAATGGTCATATATAATTTCTCAAAAATTCAAAATTCTATAATCGTATAAAGGCATTTCATTTTTGCAATGGTACAACTTGACCTCAGAAAAATTTATTAGTCTGTCCGATATTAATTTATAGAGTTCATACTACAATGAGAATTGATTTTTTTGTTCATAACGGAGTTATCAAAAAAGTACTTCCTTTGATATTTTCCTGATTTGAAGAAGCTGTATATATTTTGTTTTAAAACTGATGAAAACTAATAAGAAGGGTAGATAGAAAAACTATCATGGAAACACTAGTGTTCTTGTTTTCTTATATGTTTTGGGTTGGGACCTAGCAGGCTATCTAGTCTTTCCAAAATTCTTTTTCTACAGCAAATGTAGTAGCTTACTTCTAAATTCTAATATAATTTTGTTCAGGTGAATTTATATTAGACAATATACAAACTACATATGTTCGAAAGACTAGTGAACAAATTATGACAAGATAACATAATAAGCAAGATGTATCATGGGGAATAGGCTTTGTTTTTTTTTTTTTTGCAAAAAAAGGTTAAACTCAGATTTATTAAAGACACAGACCTAACCTCCGGGTGGAGATACAGTCCACGGATAGATCCTTTCCTGGACGTTCAAATGAGCCGAAAACAATAGTCCATATCCGTGTGGCCGGTGAAGTTTGAATCCGGGTTCGCCGTATTGGATTTTTAATTCTCTCAAGGGTTAAACCCATGAATAGACTTTGTTAACTGGAGGTGTAAATGGACTGTAAGGGATCTTCCCTTATAATTTATTTTTTCGATTATCTTCTCCTATTGCATTAGAGCGAATGGTTTTGTCAACGAGATATAGACTCATAGTTATAGCGTCTATTATGTTCAACTCTAGATGAAACGGTAGTAAGGCTGCAGTTTACAAATAAGTGGTACTCGAGCCGGAAGTTAAACCAGAGCGATATTAAAAATGAGAATCGCGTTGATCGATTTGATGGCAAAAGTGATTATCGAGTTGAAGAATGTGTTAATCAAAGAACCTAAGGAGCTCGCATAACATGTAATGTACGGTCGCATACCTGATTTGTTCTTCCGTATTCTCCCACATGCTCTCGCTACAAACATAAAGAGCACAGCAAAACCGAGAAATGCAGCTCTTTCCATCATCTTGAGTCCTAAAATAACAAAAGAAAGGCATCAAATTTACACAGTGGCGGATCTATGAACAATTTTTATCTAGGGCAAGACTATAAAACAGTACTAATATATTGACAAATTGAAATTTTCAATAGGGGCATAACAAAAAATTTATAGAAAATTAAGCTAACTAAAATAAATCATGGTGAGCATGCCCCACCCGCTCACAACATAGCCTCGCTACTATACACTTTTTATTTATTTAGGTGATGTTATTCAATAATGTATTTTAATAGATTTTAAATCTAAACACAATCTTGGATTGTTATTCGAGAAATTCTTGGGTTCACCCCTAGAGTGAACCTTTAGGTTTACCCAACCAATAAGATTTCGTTATTTCATATTCAGTATCTCTTAAAAAAAGGAAACAAAATATTGTCAAACTATATTAATATTTTTAAACTAAAAAATAAAACTAATAAAATTAATATTAATTGCAAACAAAAATATGTTTTAGAAAAATATATTTTTAATATCATCATCCAAAAACTAAACCCTAAACCCTGAATATTAAACCCTAAATCCCTGGGTAAACCCTAAACCCTTTAGTATTTATGATTTACCCAATGGTTTAGGGTTTACCCATGGATTTAGGGTTTAAGATTTAGGGTTTAGGGTTTAGGGTTTACCCAAGGGTTTAGGATTTAGTATTTATGATTTACCCAAGAGTTTATGATTTACCCAAGGGTTTAGGTTTTACTATTTAGGGTTTAGGGTTTAGTGTTTTGCTGATTTTGTTAAAAATATTAAAAAACAAATCCAAAGATTTAAGATTTATCCAAGGGTTTACCATGGATTTAAGGTTTATGATTTAGGGTTTAGTGTTTTGCTGACGGTATTTTAAATATAAAATCTTTTTTTTTGCGACTACTATTATTTTCTATTTATTTTTTATTTTAAAAACCTAATAAAACTTGACAATATTTTATTTCTTTTTTTAAAAGATACTGAATATGAAATAACGAAATTCTATTGGTTGAGTGAATCTAAAGGTTCACTCTAGGGGTGAACCCAAGTATTTCTCTTGTTATTCAAATGATGATGAGTTATTTTTGGATTCACCCCCTAGGGTGAACCTAAAGGTTCACCAACCAATAGAAAATTGTCATTTTAGATTTAATATCTTTTAATTAAGAAAACAAATAACTTGTCAACTTATATTCTTTTTTCAAAATAAAATTTAAAAATAAATAAAAATAGTATATAAAAACTAATTAAAAAAAATTAATGTTGTCAACAAAACACTAAACCCTAAACTCTAATCCTAAACCCTAAACCCTTGGGTAAACCCTAAACCCTTGGAAAAACACTAAACATGTAGTCAACAAAATACTAAACCCTAAACTCTAATCCTAAACCCTAAACCCTAGGATAAACCCTAAACCCTTGGGTAAACCCTAAACCCTTGGGTAAACCCTAACCCTTGGAAAAACACTAAACATTTGGATAAATTCTAAACTATAAATTAAACACTAAACTCTAAATCTTATAAATAATTTTTTTTAATAATCTTTTTTGAGAACTATTGTTATTTTTATTTGTTTAATCTTTTTTATTTATTTTAAAAGCATAATATAATTTGGCAAGTTATTTTGTTTCATTAATTAAAAGATATTAGATTTAAAATAACAACTTTCTATTGGTTGGTGAACCTAAAGGTTCACCATAGGGGGTGAACCCAATAAAAAGTCAATGATGATTCTAAATGATATTTTAAAATCTAATGTTTATTCAGTGAATAATTTAAATTCAAATTTTACAATTTAGTGTTATTCAATTTTCAAAGATTTTAAAATTCTTTTTTATTTAAAATTGATTTCAAATCATTCTCTATGGATTCTTATGAATAAATGAATGAATTCAAAATCCAAGGTCTACTGCATAGATTTTAGAATCCATTAACTTAAAATCTTAAAATTTGATAGATTATAAAACATTAACAACTGATTTGAAATCAGGGACCCCCTTAAACACATCTACACGCTGTAGTTGATAAGTTTCAAATGATTATTCAACTTTGGAAAAATGGACGAACCTAGTTGATAATTTTTCTTGTAGAACTCGCTTTTCCTAAATTCTCGTATGCATAGAAACACATGAACAAGTAGAAGAACTGCTCCCATCATCGTCACTCCTAAGAACAATAACAAAATTGAGATACTCTGATCGTATACCGTTCTTATGTGTATTTACATATATCATCAAAAAACCTTACCTTTTTTGTACGTAGACTGGATCTGGTTCCATCTCTGCATTCTTACCCATAATATTGGAATAAGAGCCAGGGTTGCTACGTCAACGCCTACACTGGATCCTAATTCCAAATCCATTCGCTTTTGTGTTTAATCGCCAATTTGGTTTGTCTTGTCTAATGTGAATGCTTTATTTATGAAGAGCCCATGGAGGTAGGAGCAGACACGGAGCGGATATCCGAAATTTTAAAGATATCTGTGATCCGATTCGGCCCGCGCGAATAATTTATTTTTTGATTCGATCTAAATTACGGATATTCGGTATTATGGATATCCGTAAATATCAATATATTTTACCGGATATTCGATTCGATCCGTTGATCCAGTAAAAAATAATAATTTTTTTTTTGAAAAATATTATAAGAAAAGGAAAAATTTTAATATAAAATAATAAGATTTCAGTACAAATTATTTAAAAACTACATACTTTTATAACATTTAATGACCAAATAATTAATTTAGTGGATAAAATAACTAAAAATCTATTTAGAGATATAAATTATATATAATTTTACATATAAATGTATATGCATATGTACACTACGGATCGGATATCCATTCTTTTAAAAATGAGTATTTGTGATTTGCTCCTTATTTGATGGATACTGAATTTTAGTATTTGCTTCGATTCGTAAAGTTAAGGATATTCGGATTTTTCGGATCGAATTGGAACGAATTACGGATCGAATCAAATTTCATGGATATTTTGTCCACCCCTACATGGAGGTACATATAAGAGTAATTCTTGGGTTCACCCCATAGAGTGAATCTGTAGGTTCACCAACCAATAAAAATTCATTTTCCATATTTAGTATCTTTAAAAAAAATAAACGAGATATTTTCAAGTTATATTATGTTTTTAAAATATTTTTAAAAAAATAATATATAGTAGTTGCAAAAAATATTTTCTTTTAAAAAATACCATCAGCAAAACACTAAACCCCTAAATCCTAAATCTTTAGTAAACTCTAAACCCTTGGTAAACCTTAAACCCTTGGAGACATCCTAAATCCTTAAATCTTTTCAAAATATTTTTTAACACATTCAGCAAAACACTTAACCATAACCCCTAAATACTAAACTATAAACCTTTAGATAAACTCTAAACACTTAGATAAATCTTAAACCATATAATTTATGATTCATCCAAGAGTTTATGATTACCCAAAGGTTTAGGATTTACCCAAAAGTTTAGGGTTTGTGATTTAGGGTTCAGTGTTTTGCTGACAGTAATAATTTTTCTTTTTAAAGTTTTTGTTGCAACTACTATTATTTTTTATTTATTGTTATCTTTTAATTTTAAAAATATAATATAACTTGACAATATCTTTTTTTTAAAGACACTGAATACGAAATAACGAAAAGAATATGAAATAACTAAATTTTATTGGTTGGTGAACCTAAATGTTCACCATATAGAGAATGAACCTAAGAATTACTCTATATATATGTTCATTCTAGAGGGTGAACTCATGAATTATTCTATATATAATGTTAATCTTTACAATTTGAGATTTCACTTGTTAACTATACAGTCTTTTTAAGTATTACAGCATCTCCAAAAGACACTCTATAACTTCATATTTGAAGTTTTTTGTTCTCCAAAAGAAAACTTCCAAACTTCAAATTTAAAGTTTTTAGTAGTGAAAATTTAAATATAGAGGGTCACTACTCAAAACTTCAAATTTGAAGTTTTCCTTTTTATTTGCATTTTGGTCCTTACAATTACATACTACATTTATGATTCTTAGATATTTTGTTGTTTATCATTTTAATCTTTAAAAAATCATATCTCATAATATTTCATATTTGTTTTTATAAATTTAAGTTTTACACATAAAACTAAATAAAAAACTTAAAATAAGAAGTTTTAAGGCTTAAAAATACCTTTGACTTCATATATAAAGTTTAAAAACATCTTTAAACTTCAAATATGATTTTTTGCAAGTTTCAAAATAGAGTGTCTTTTTCTTGTAGTTTAATATTTAGTTATATATTTATATTTATAATTTATATATTTACTGTAAGATTTAATTAATTAATATCAATGTGATATTTTTATATATGTGCTAGTTATTTTTATATTAACTATAAAAAATACAGGGACCATAGTGTAAAATATAAATAATTTTAAAGTTATATTTGAAATTTTGCTTTTGAAAAAGAACACTTTAAAACTTCAAATTTAGAGTTTTGAAAACTCTAAAATAGAGAGTTTTTTTGGAGATGTTCTTAGCTGCACAATAATGACAAAAAATGCATATATTACTTTTGTTTTTAGGTGCATGTGTAGTTTTACGTTGTTTTCTTTCCCTGGTCATTTTTAATGTAAAACTTTCTTTAATGAAGTTTGTACTTTACGAGATCTGTTAAAATTAATGACTAGTGGTTAAAATAACTATAGCAAAGTCCTAATGGATCCAAAGTTATAGCAAAGTCCTAATAAAGTCAGTAGTTGAGGAGTAAACAAAGCTACACACTAATGGATCCAAAGTTAACCAAGTCAATACTACATTGAAATCAGCATTTCCTTCTTTCAACACCACTTTCATTAAATCATTGGAATAATTAGGTGGTACCCATTTAAGTCACCCGCCAAAAAAGCATACTCCCTCTGTTTCATTTTATTTGTGGTTTTAGGTTTATGTATACGGATTAAAAAAATATATGATTTTGTATATTTTTAAAATAAAAACACAATTACATATAAATCTAACCATATTTTAATCAATAGAAAATAAATAGAGAATCTTTTTAATATATTTTGCGTTGAAACTCTAAAACGACACTTATTTTGAAACAAATTTTTTTTCCTACAACGACAATTAAATCGACACTTACACGATCAAATATGTATCACACTACTTTTAGTGGGAATTGAAGTTTCTGGATAATCACACAAACACAAAAAAAAACAGAAAAGATGGACAAAATTGCACATAGGCTCTTTTTATCGATTATAATGCGTAAAAACGTACAAGTTACTAAATAGTTTTTTGAGATTCGTCTGAACAATTAAGAACAACAAAACAAGGCAAAAATTCTGCGAACTTAGTTCGTTAAACTAATGGCTCAGCATACGGTCGATTGAAAAACTTGTTCATGAGATCTGTTCTTGGATCTATCAAAGAATTTCTGGAGATAACATCTTCAAGATAATTTTTTGAGAGATAAATTTAATCGAATCTTACAAAGAAATAAGAAAAAGCTCTATATTAATTATCAAAAATGTTTCGTTATGTGAGCTTTAGTTCTTCTTATATAGTAATTCCAAAACCATGAATCAGCTATGAATAGGAATATAATTTCAAAGTTTAACTATCTTAGAAAAACATATAAAAATAAATAATGAAAATGTTAATGAATATTATTTGAATAGGATTCAACCACAAATCAGAAGGGACGTCTGGTAGACTATACTTTGATAAATACCGGATATTGAAGATGAAATTGTGATGTCTGTAGGTAACTCGATACGGTATATATTGATCTTTGAAGCAACACGGACTGGTCCTATGTTCTTTGATTTGAGATTGTTATAAGCCAGAGCTGGCATACGATCTCTTGTAAGATGAACCCAAACCAAATATTCTTCATTGAAGACCAAACAACGTCGATGAGAATCAGCTGTGGTCTTGTGTTTGGAAGCAGACACTTGCAGTTGTTATGTCGTCTTGGCATGTGTTTCGAGAATGGTGTCAATAAATATGGACGCATCACCATTTGTACGAGTGTGATACAGAAGAGTATATAAGTTGATGGAGCATGGGGAAAATCCCATAAATAACTTGAAAAGGACTGAAATCGGAGCTGCGATCGACCGCACGATTGTGAGCGAATTCGACTTGAGCTAGTCGTGCATCCCATTTTTTGACCACATCTCCAACCAGACAACATAAGAGATTTCCAAGGGATCTATTAGCAACCTCCGTCTTCCCATCCGTTTATGGGTGATAAGCTAAACTCATATCCAAACTAGTGTCAAGAAACTCCGAACGCAAAAAGTGACCAAGGAAGTGTTACCGCGATCAGAAACGATGGACGATGGGAGGCCATGTAGATGATAAACTTCTCAAAAATAGAATGGCCACTTGGAGAGAATTCGTCGTCTTCTTACATGGGATAAAACTCATATCCAAACTAGTGTCAAGAAACTCCGAACGCAAAAAGTGACCAAGGAAGTGTGAAGGCGATCAGAAATGATGGATGATGGGATGCCATGTAGATGACAAACTTCTCAAAAATAGAATGGCCACATGGAGAGAATTCGTCGTCTTCTTACATGGGACAAAACTGACTATTTATGAAAATTGATTGACTACCGCAAAGATAGATACAAAGCCTTTTTGAGTTTGTGGTAGCCCAAGCACAAAATCCATGCTTATATCCGTCCACGACTGAGTTAAATTGGTAGATGCATGTACAATCCCGCGTTAGATGTATGTCCTTTTGAATGTTGCCATCTAAGAAAATGCTCGACAAAGCGTTCAACATCACACCTCAAAGAAGGCCAGAAGTAAAATGTAGAGAGCACTTGTAACATCCTATCACGGTCAATATGTCCTTCACAATGCAATTCAGAAATCAACTTGAGACGTAATCTACAGTCAGGTACACAAACAGCCTGTTTTCTCGAAATAAAAAACCATCGCAAGGAATATAAAGTGACAGTTCAGCAAAGATCTTTCCGAAGAAAGGATAAGTCTTCTACATGTCGACAAATTATCTGAATCCAGGTACCATCATATGCATTGTTGTGAGCAGGGAGTGTCTTCGGCTTAACGCGTCAGCGACATGGTTGGATAAACCCAACGTGTGTTTGATAACGAATGTAAATTGTTGCAGATATGCAATCCAAGAAGCAAGTCAAGATGAAACCTTGAATTGTGTACTGAGATCCTTTAAAGCATCATGGTTTGTGTACAGAACAAATTTCCGGTTAAAGAAATAATGACGCCAATGCTTAATTTCTTGGACAATGGCATATAACTCAATGTCGTAAGTACTGTAGCGAAGAGAAGAGTTTGATAATTTCTCACTAAGGAAACCAATAAACCGGTTTTGTTGACTTAAACCACTCTTATACTCGTTTTATCCGTATGAAACTCAACCCGGTCGAGTAAATCATCAAGTCTAAGAATAGGAAAAGATAGCGCACTGGTATTTTGTTAATAGCTCTGCTATCGACACCCATCCTCCGTGTTCCATATTTCTTAGGAATGAGCAATGCAGGAACGGGACACCAAATTAGACTTGCGTAAGAATTTTTGGACAAAAGGTCTACCACTTGACGAAAAAGTTCTTCATGTTCTGCAGGGCTCATGCGATAGTTAAACCGAAAGTTGTAGTACTTATACTTGTCGATCAATACAACTTTTAACGTACATGTTAACTCATCAAACAAGCTGGTATATCAGCTTGTTTGATGAATGATCCATCTAATTGGGTAAATACATGACTTTACTACACTGCAAATGTTGTTGCTCATCCAACTCGAGCAGTGTGTTCTTTTGAGCATTTTACTATTGAGCATCAAGTGTTCATGAGTAGTTTAAATGAAGAGAGTATATTAAGATCTTATGAATAGGTTATGCAACACAAGGTCTGGAAAGAATAAGCAGGAGATGAGCCAGATGCAATGATAAAGAATGACAATTGGTATGAGAGTGTGCTACCTAAAGGAAGAAGGTTGTGACAAATAGATGGATTTTTATTATCAAATATCTTGCAAACAGAAAGGTTGAAAAAGCGCAAGTCTAGACTAGTAGCAAGAATTTTTACATAGATATATGGAGAAAACTATATTGATATTCTTGTTCATTTGGCTAAACTTCATACAATAAAATTGTCTTATCTCTTTCTGTGAATTTTGAATGGGATTTTTGGTAAATAAATGTGAAAAATGGTTTCTTGTAAGGTGAACTTGAAGATGGAGTATATATGCACCGTCCACCTGGCCTTGAGCATCTGGTAAAGCAAGAGAATGTTATGAGGTTAAAGAAGACAATTTATGGTCTTAAATTATAATCAAGAGCATAGTACAACAAACTTAGTAAAACTTTGAATGGGCGTGGCTTTAGAAATTCTGAGCTTGACAATACTCTCTCCACACTATATGTACCCTTGGGTATCATTGTCCTTCTTGTTTATGTTGATGATATCATCATAACAGGAAGTGACAAGGCTTTTTCAAATCTGTGTTTGATATTAAGGATTTGTGTGAACTTAAGTTCTTCCTTAGGATTGAGGTTTGTACATTAAAGGAATGATTATTCCTGTCCTAAAGGAAGTAAACACATGACTTGTTGAAATATGTAGGTAAACTTGGAGGAAAATATGCAAAAACACCTCTTAAAGATGGCTACAAGGTTTTATTTGAGGGGGAGATTGAAGATAATTAGCTATTTGAAAATGTTAAACTCTATAGGAGGTTGGTTGGAAAACGTATCTATTTGACTAACATAAGGCCAAATATCTATTTTCTGTTAATAAAGTTAGGCAACATATACAATCTCCAAAGATGTATCATTAGAACATGTTGGACGGGATATTGAGATACTTGAATGGATCGTCTGGTCAACGTGTTTGGATGAGATGCAATGAAAGTTCAAAGATTGTTGGCTACTGTGATGTTGATTGGACATGTGATAGAGTGGACACGAGGTCAACCACATGCTACTGTACCTTCATATGAGGTAATCTGGTTACTTGGAAAAGCAAAAAAGCAGAATATTGTGTCTTTTTCAAGTGCTGAAACTGAGTAGAATGCAATGAGAAAGCCTTCAAAAAGTTGGTATGGATCAAGGTACTTCTCAAGGATCTGGGCAATGAATCCGAGACTCAAAATACCGTTCATTGTGACAACCAAGCTGCTATCCACATTACTTCAAATTCAATGTTCCATGAAAAGACCGAATACATAAAGGTCGATTGTCACAAGGTCAGACAGTTGATGGTTCAAGGAGTTATTTTTCCATGCTACACAAGAAGTGAAGATAACCTAGCAGATGTGTTTACAAAAGCAGCAAGGTGGAACACAATTGAATATATTCATACAAGATTGAGACTCATTGATCTTTCTCAGCCATAGTCCTCTAATAACAAAGTCTCGACTATTTTTCTCTTGTAATGTTTTGTCCCCGTTTGGTGAGTTCCTAGGTTTTTAATGAGTGAGGTCTTCATGGTTTCCAAGTTTTACTAGTTCATTTGTACAGGTTTTAGGGGGAGTGTTAAAGAAGAAATTAATTATGCATATTTTAGGAACAAAAGCCTTTTGCATGTTCATCATTTATTGCCCAGGAAATATTGTACTTTGCATATTCAGCATTTATTATATGTTCTCTAGAGGCTCTTCTTGTAAGTTGTATAAATATGTTGTATATTCTGAATAATAAAGTAGTGATAATTATTCTCTCTCTCTCTCTCTCTCTCTCTCTCTCTCTCTCTCTCTCTCTCTCTCTCTCTCTCTCTCTCTCTCTGTTGTTCTTTATTATTCTGCAAGTTTATTCTATAATTCTAATCAAATTCTCACACCAGCTCAGTCATGCAACATGGCAGTGTGTCCAACCATGAGTGTCAATCGATATCAGGTGGTGTCGATCGAAGCTAGCCTTTGGTGAAGTCTGCAGATTTTTTTTCTTTAAGGTGTTGATCGATGCCAGTAGGGTGTCGACACACCAAGCTTCAATGTCGAGTCTGCAGTGTCGAGAAGACAACTCGATGTTTCATTGATTTTAAGGGGTATCGACTGACACCAAGAGATTGTGCCGATCGACACTGAGCTCGGATTACTGATTACACTTTCGTTCATTGCGTTCAGATCTTCAGATCCACACTCTTCATTACCCTCTACCATAATGGGGTTGACAAACAAGGAGTTGGATTTGGTCTACAGTGAACCAAGTGAAAAATTCTCACACCATCTCAGTCATGCAACATGGCAGTGTGACCAAACATGAGTGTCGATCGATATCAGGTGGGTGTCGATCGAAGCTAGCCTTTGGTGAAGTCTCCAGATTTCGAGTCTGCAGTGTCGAGAAGACAACTCGATGTTTCATTGATTTTAAGGGGTATCGACTGACACCAAGAGATTGTGCCGATCGACACTGAGCTCGGATCACTGATTACACTTTCGTATATTGCGTTCAGATCTTCACTGTTCATTACCCTCTACCATAATGGGGTTGACAAACAAGGAGTTGGATTTGGTCTACAGTGAACCAAGTGAAAAATTCTCACACCATCTCAGTCATACAATATGGCAGTGTGCCCAAACATGAGTGTCGATCGACGCTAGCTTTTGGTGAAGTCTCTCAAATAGGTGATGCTTTAGTTCTCCATCTGATGGACATACAAATATAATGAAATTCGTTCCTACTACTTGAGAGAGCCTTTATGGCTATTGTAGGGAGCAGTTTGCGACATGCATATGAATAAGTTGTGTCTGACATTCATTGATAAGAATGTTTTCTATGACTATGGGTTTTAGATATATCATGAAAGGTCATGCACATGGGTTATCAGGGAGACTCATTGATATATCAAAATATGATATGGCTGATATTCTTGTGATGCCTGCTAGTGTAGGAAGTGAATATTTTGGGTTTGAAGAAGATAAAAGACCCTTTCCTAGGATCAGAAACACCACTATGAATCACAAAGACTACTGCTATCAGATTTCATCAGAACCAGTGAAAAGAAGAGAATTCAACATCATGATGGATCAGATTACACATATATTCATCTTAGTGAAAAAAATCGAAGCAGTGTGTGACCATGTGGAAATGCTGGAAAATCAGGTGCATAACATTAGTGCTACAGTGCAGAGGCAACAAGAACAGTAACGAGAGGAGATGGAAGCCATAAGAAGCTTTGTGAACACCTGGTTCGAGATGAGCAGAGAAGATGTTGAGAGTTGGTTCCCAACAAGTTCTCATTTACCTCCAAACTAGCCCAAAATCTCCAAGGTCAAGTTAAAAACTATAAACAAGCACTGAATGGAAGACAACCCATTAATAAATTTTAAATTCTGTTTTACTTTCATTTATTACTTATATTTATTTATTTAGGAAAAATCTGAGGAAGCCAAGCCTGAACAGGCATTGACTGACACCTGATTAATCGCTCGATAGCTTATCATGAGCATCGATCGCTACTTTACGGTGTCGATCGGCAGTCTCACCAGAAGGCAGGTACGGCCGTTTCTCCTTGTTACATATGTTTTATTTATTTAACAATCTTCGACTGTATAACACAGGGACAATGTTGTTTAAGTCTGGGAGATGTAATTACTAATATTGTGTTTTGTTTTGAATGTCAATTTAAATTGTTTTAGTGAGTCAAAATAGATTCAGTTGGAGATGATGAACTTTTTCAATTTTAGTTATTACCTAACCACTCTCGAGCATCATTCTTTGAGGTTATTGACTGTTGGGTTTACTCAATGGAAACACCAAAGTGGATTATCTGCTAGTAACATCAATGCTTGCTGAAAATGTCTAAAGTAACCAAAGCTAATTTCCAACCTAATTCAACATCAATTGCTTATTTGGGGCTTGGTATCCATTGAACAGATTTCTCCTGCAAGTCTGGAAGGTAAAATTTTGTGTGTTTCTGGTTCCCCCTTTCTAGACTCTTTCGATATAAAAGATTGATATGATTTTCTGAGATTTAGAGGGATAGGAGAATTTTCAGCGACCCTGTTAATTTACTTCAATGGAATGATCACACATCGTTGAAAGCGAGAGATAGGAAAATATCTTGTGACCCGTTATTCGCCTACATCTTTGTCAGAAAATAAAAACAAATCAAAAAAAGAGAAAAGAAAAGAAGAGAGAGAAATCGACGATATGGGAAAAAATAAAGAGGAAAGCAACCAGAGAAAACTACATGTATATTCAAACACTTGCTTGAGTAAGAGTCCATGTGTTCAGTGATCGATACTCCCAAGATAAAGCCTACACATTTGTTGTAGTAATGAGGTCAGTAGAGGGGTATGTGAGGAGCTATTTTTTAAGCTATGGGATGGAAAGTATGGTTGATAAGCTGAGGTCAGGTACGTGTAAGTGCCTCTAAAGTTGGCACTGATTCGATGTGGCTTGCAACATTGCAGAGGTGATGGTAATAGTTTTAAACAAAGGTGAATCCATGTGATTTTCAAACCTCTTTCACACGACTATTCTATGTTTTTCTTGAGGGAAAGAAAATGATAAGATTGGGAGAGCTGATATACTATATATTTTACTGGTTTTTAGCCATAGTATAAGTCTTATTTAAAATCTTTTTATTATGTTTCGAGTCTGTTTAGATTTTTTTCAGGTCTATGTGTGTTTTTGAGCATTTTGGAGAATATGAAGCCATTTGGAGAATATGGAGCCATTTCGAGCATAAAGATGAGGAAACTTGTAGCAGTTTAAGAAATCAGAAGTTAAACTGATTTTTGGAAAGAATGTCGACCGACACCGACGCAAGTAAATGGGCTGACTATATTTTGAAATCAAGTTTGGCTAGAAGTCTCCACATATTACAAGATTGCTGATGGCCGACTTTATACCTAGTATTTATGTTAAGCCATTGTTTAGGCAAATACACATTCATAGAGCTTTATTAGCTATGTTGCATGGAAACTTGGTTGAAAGTCCGTTTCACGTTTCGGAAACGTTTCGGAATCAGAATCTCTCAGAAACTCGCCGAAACTCATTCGAAACTCGTTTTTAAAAAAATTCAATTTGGAAACTTAATGAAAACTTGCGTTTCTATTTTGGAAACTCGCAATTGTGTTTGGAAACATGTAAGAAACTATTTTTTATTTTAGATTTTTTATAAATAATTAATAAATATAAAGATCAATTTATTGTTTTAATAAGTTAAAACAAACTAATTGGAAGAGTATAAGCAGAAGATTTGGTATTTATAATCTTCGTCTTCTACCTAATCAAAGTTTTTCATACAAATATGGTCTCAATCATATGTGAGATGTTGGAGGTGATCAATTTGTTTCACTAGTTTAGATTAATAAAGACTTGAGTTTGAGTTCCGTGATGAACCTGAGTTGGAAGCGGTACAACAAGGTTAAAGATGAAGTTATTGATCTTTGACTTGTAGTTATGATTTTTATCTTTCGTCAACTTATTTAATATTTAAGTATTGAATTTTTGTTATTTTGAATTTTTATATGAATTTGATGTTTAATGATGACTATTTTTTTTTCGTATGATTATATAGAACATCTATTTATTTATTTGTAGATATACTAAGCATAATAAAATTGAATTCACATATTAATAACTTATATATATATATATATATATATATTTATAGACGTTTCTAAAACGTTTCCTAGGCAAAAATAATCAAAAATCATGTTTCCACGTTTTGAAACATTTCGTTTCCGCGTATTCGTTTTCGATTCCATGCAACCTAGTTTATTAGTCTTAGAAAGTTTTGGAGAGAAGATCAACCTAGTATTTGAACTTTATTATTTCTTCAGAGATTAGTTTTAGAACTCTAGTAATTCTCACTTTATCTATTTAATGCAATTCATTCAGTTTATGTATGTGTCTTGATTAATTATATCTGAGTAGCTACCTCGTTAGATTTAGGGTTTTCTAGGGTTTTGATGAATTTATAAAACATAGAACTGCTAGGGTTATTTAATTGGATACTTCACATAATTGATCTTACTGCTTGTAATCCAGAGTATCTAACTAGGAGCTTGAACATAGGATAATCGATAACCGTGAGAGTGGGTGTTGGGGCAAAATTGGTCATGACAGACTCAATGCCCGAAAATTCCCGAAAAATATTTGTTCTCTGAAAAAGAAAATAAAAGCACGGGAAGCTAATACTAAATCTTAGTATGAATTCAAAAGAATTGTATTACAAGTCAACGGAAGAAGAGTTTCCGCGCAAACCAACACCCGAACCAGCAACGTCCAAGTCGCCATTAGGCAAGAAGGACCAACGCCCAACTTGCGTTTCTGTACAAAAGCTTTGTCGATACACTCTCGACAAAAGTCCCCGTGCTAAAGACTCGAGAAAAATGGGTCACGGAACCAAAAAAGCAGTCCAACTCTCTGAACTGGTGAGTTGGATCAAGCACCACCCGTTCGGAGAGTTGGATCGAGCGAACCGGCCAACTCGCCCGTTCGGCGAGTTGGACCAGACGCACCGTCCAACCCGCCCGTTCAGCGAGTAGGACTGAACCTTATGCCTTCCGTTAAACCTCGACGGGTTAATCCCTTGCTTCGTCTCAATCGGAGTTACCATTGGAGCCTTAAAATGAGAACCACAAAACTCATTTTCCCGATGAAGTTCATGGTTATCGTATAAATGACATTGGTTAACTTAACACCGCAATTGTCTAAACTATAAAATAAGTGTGAACTTTCTCGTCAAATCGACGTCGTATAAAGAAACGTTCTTTCGGAGAAATCGTAAAAACATTTGATTCGAAAAACGGCCCAAATAGGCTCTCAGAACACGGCTAAAGACCCATTTATGATTTCACTCAAAACTGAGCCCAACAATGCTATGATGGTGTATCTTACTTGCAGAAGGAGGTAAATCTCGCGAAATCGGAAGATAAATGTCAATTTTCCAAGATAATGATGAAGATAAAGAAGAAAAAGGAATATTTCCGCGAAGCAATAAACTTGACCTAGGGGAAAAAAGGAAAATGGGAACTGACCTAGAAGGCATATATAAGGGGAGCTAAGGCTAAAGGCGCAGGACAACTTTTTAGACTCTAGAACTCTCTGCACTTAGAAACCCTAGACATTATTTTCGACATGTCTGTTTCTAGGATTTGCACTCATACTAGACGAACTCGTCCATGCAGTTCGATCTCTTGTTCAATTCTTTCTAACTGAACTACGTTTGGATTGATCTTCGAAAGGGGTACGTAGGCAGCCTTTTACAAGGTCCAGTCCGAAATCTTTAAAACCTTTTTGTATTTTTTCGTCTTTGTTATCGAGCTGTGTCTCAACTAGGTATAGGGTTTTGAATGGCTTTAACTGGTCGAAGGCTCTTGCGCCCATAGCTTTTATAACCTTTTGTAATGATCAAAACGCTCTTACGCGGATTCGAAATAAATACCTACTTTTTTCTAAACTCGATTTATTGTCTTCACATATTTTCTGCGTTTATTTGGTTACTTGTTGTTGGCTCTCGCAGAGAATCCGGTACCTCATGGGAAAGTTATGGTTTCCTGGCTTTCCTCCGACTACAAAATCGACGGTGTGAATTTCGGTTTCCACAGTGGGTTTGACTTTTAAAACTAATTCTGCTGAGCAAGGTTGTTAGGCACTTGCAAGAGTTGGTTTACTTAACTTAGTGAACTTATCGATCAGAGCGTTAATGCTTGTGTAAATAAGTATCGATCGACACTCTTTCTAATTCGCATGCGAGAGGTGGAATTATAGATATTATACATCTGATTAGACTCGCAGCAAGATTTGGATATCTTACTATTGAAGGTGAGTTTTAGAACAATGCCTATCACACTTTTAACATCTATGAATTATAGTTTTGATTGGCTGAAACCCTCAGTCTAGCAATTTTTCTCATATATCTTACAACTGATTTATTGCTATTTTTTACTGTTTTTATTATTATTTGCCTAGTTTATTTTTAATTTCTTATAGTCTATTGTGTATCGACGTTTCTTATGGCTTCAATCTATAAATGATGTAATTGATCTATTATTTGAGACAATTTGCTATATGGTAATTTGAAGTACAGCACAAGTTCTACTAAATATCTCACAAATCTTATTTGAAAAACTATGGTTTCTCTTTCTTGTTTTTATTCCAGCTTTCATTGGTAAACAAGATAGAATAAATTGAGTAGACTAAACATATTTTAATCAAGTGAAATATTTGGTTCTCGGCTGAAAACTTACCTCTCATCAAAATACAGTTACTGCTCAATAGCTGGCTAGTGTTTTTATATATGTAATTTGAACGTCAATGGTCTTATTTTATTTGATGAAATCTTCTTTTACCGTAATTGGTAAAAAAATATTGTATATGTAATTTGAACGTCATTGGTCTTATTTTATTTGATGAAATCTTCTTTCACGTAATTGGTAAAAAAAATATTGTATATGTAATATGAACGTCAATGATCTTATATATTAATCTCATCAGTATACAAAGATACATGTATATTAATTCAGTCACTGCTCACACTAGCTGGCTAGTGTTTTTTTATATATGTAATTTGAACGTCAATGGTCTTATTTTATTTGATGAAATCTTCTTTCACCGTAATTTTTTTGATAACCGTGGGGTTCGGCGACCGAGGTCAACCAATTAATCCCACGAGACCTACGACATTCCACGTATTCTTGCGATTTAACGCTAGTCCGGATGGCCACACGGGGTTTCGAAGCTGGATCCGTATTTGATGAAATCTTCTTTCACCGTAATTGGTAAAAAAAATATTGTATATGTAATTTGAACGTCAATGGTCTTATATATTAATCTCATCAATATACTAAGATACATATATATTAATGCAGTCACTGCTCACTAGCTGCCTAGTGTTTCTATATATGTAATTTGAACGTCAATGGTCTTATTTTATTTGATGAAATCTTTTTTCACTTAATTGGTAAAAAAATATTGTTAGTTTCCATCAAGAAGCGATTCTCAAGCCTTTGATATCTTTGAGTTCGTCTTCTCCACCCACTCTTACATACCAAACTTACTCACACTATATTTAGTCAGAATAAACACTCCTGAACAAACAATGGGAAGGAAATACCATGATGAAAACGATGGTGGTATGGCTCCAACTGCTGAAAAACCTTGCGACTTACTTTCAAGAGGAATAGTCCCGAAACTTTTGAAGAAAACAGCAGGAGGAGAAGGATGTTGCATCTTTAGAATTCCTCAGAGACTTGAAAAGAACAACAAGAGTGCTTATGAACCTAGGGTTGTCTCCATCGGCCCATACCATCATGGCAAAGAACATCTCGAGATGGTTCAAGAGCACAAACATCGCCTCCTCGGTTTTTTCATGGCTGAAGCTCAAGAAAATGGTGTGGATCCAAAACTTTTAATTGAAGCAGTGGAACTGATGGAGGAAGATATAAGAGAGTCGTATTCGGAGAGCCTTTATGATAATGATGTATCTGGTCAAAAGAAATTGATTGATATGATGGTTCTCGATGGTTGCTTCATTCTCATGTTGTTCATGGTGGTAGCAGGAAAAGTCCGGTTTGATGGGGTTGAAGATGATCCTATTTTCAGAGTTCCATGGATTTTACCTGCTATAAGAAGTGACTTATTACTTTTGGAGAACCAGGTTCCCTTCTTTCTTCTAAAAACTATATTCGACAAATCAAAGATAGTAACCTCGAGTGAGCTAAATGCGATTACATTTAATTTCTTCAACTATTCCATAGAAAAACCGGATGAGTTTTGGTTGAAATGCTACAAACTTGATGCAAAACACCTTCTTGATCTAATTCGAAAGATTTTTATGCCTATTCTGCCTGAAGAAAAAGAAGAAGAAAATGATCTTCCTCGCCCTTTTCTACAATTAGTTCTCTCAGCAAAGAAACTTCAGTTGCGGGGGATATAGTTGTAACTCTCTTCCATTTAGGGGTGATTTGATAGACGCCTCGACAAGACACAAATTTAGAAGACACGACTTCTCATTGCAACAGTCGCATGCATTGGATTTGAAATTTTGTATAACTTTAATTGATAAGTCAAATTTTAACAATTTAGCTTATCTGAATATATGGAAACTAAGCCAAATTTTAACAATTTAGATTGTCTAAATATATAAAACTATGTAAAACTTTAAGAACTTTACATATTATATTTTTATATTTTGCAAGAAATGATTGCAGCAAGCAGTATCCGAGATCATAAATGATTGTTGAAATATATAGTTAGAGAAAATTCATGTTATTTAATAAATGATGGACGCCTCGTTTTGACCCCAACTTCTCTTATGAAACAGTCGCCTATGATCATCATTACACTTCTCAACTAAAAGTTGTAACTCTTCCATTTAAGGGTGATTTGATAGACTTCTCACTGCAATAATTGCATGCTTTGGATTTGAAATTTTGTATAAGTACGTGAAATTAACTGATTTAGTTTGACTAAATTTATGAAACTAAGAAAAACTTTAACAATTTAAATTATCTAAATATATGAAAATATGAAAAACTTAAAAAAAATTAGAAGAATAGAAATTTTAAATTTGTCATTAGCTTTAGGAATTACTTGTACATCAAATTCTTAAAACTAAAAACAAAAAGGGTAATTTAATGATCCTCTTACACAACTACAACAAGTAACTTCTCCTCTATTTAATTGTGATTTGATGTAGAGACACAAGTAGGAACTGCAATAGTCGCCTCTCTTGGGGATAACCATCATAAAACTCTCTCTCTCTCTCTCTCTCTCTCTCTCTCTCTCTCTCTCTCTCTCTCTCTCTCTCTCTCTCTCTCTCTCTCTCTCTCTCTCTCTCTCTCTCTCTCTCTCTCTCTCTCTCTCTCTCTCTCTCTCTCACATTCTCTTGTGTTTGTCAGAATCATTTTTCCATGAATTGAGAGAGATTTTGGGACACACATGAACTGTTGTTGCTGTCAACTGTCAAGAGGTGGTTTCAGTTAAAGCTCAAAATTTAAGCTTTTACCCGCGGGTCCCGCCCCGTTTGAACCGCTGCGGGGCAGGTTTCAGGTCGGTCAATTCGAAAAATTCAACATGCGGATGAAGGTACGGATCAAGTCGATTATAAACAGAATGGGTGTGGATCGACCGAATTTGAACTGCGGGTATCTGCTAACCCGCAAAAAAAATTTAAAAAATATATTTTGTAAAAGATATATAAAATAGGGCTAATTTGCGAGATGGCTTATTGTTCAATCGAAATTAAGCCTCTAACATTGATTTTGACTGAATTGAATGAGTGACTCTTTGGACTCATGGGAGACGGTTATACCCTTAAACGCAACAAGTTACCGGTATCAAGTCTTAAACTAAACCACATGACTGTTTTTGGTTTGCATATAAACCATCACGTAATTCACGGAGCTCGTTCTGTATATTTACCAAATATGATGTAAGCTTGTTCTCTCTCTCTCTCTCTCTCTCTCTATCTATCTCTCTCTCTCTCTCTCTCTCTCTCTCTCTCTCTCTCTCTCTCTCTCTCTCTCTCTGTCTCTCTCTCTCTCTCTCACTCTCTCTCTGTAATGACATTAAATTAAATAAAATCCCACTAAATCATCTTCAAACCTCTCCTTTCCCATCTCCATTTCTCTGTAAAAATCAGCAAAAAGAAACTACTCATCCTCTCTCAAAAATAGCACAACACTACAATATGCTTGGTGAAGTTGAATATAACGAGAGGATCACGTCATGGCGGTTCAGAGTGAAAATACTCATAAGCCACTCATTATATTCCTATGTTAGCGGTAGAGGACCCTATTGGGTTTATATCTTAACAGATGAAGATGGAGCCAAGATGGAGATGACCATTAATGAAGTAACTGCAAAGAGATTTGAAAGTCTACAGAAAGAAGAAGGAAAGTGGGTGGAAATCTTTCAAGTAGAAGTTGGCCATGCCTTTCCAGGTTTCAAAGAAACAAACTCTCCATATAGACTAACTACTAAATGGTATACACAAATCCACATCATTGATCCTTTGAACAATTGGCATTACATGGAATTCAAGAATATCCATGAAATCCCTCACATCAGCAGTAGGTACACAAACTATCCCATATGTATGAATCCTAATCACTAAAATATATTTCGGATATGTAGATTTAATAACAGAACACTTGTTTGGTAGATATTATGGGAGTGGTCTTCAACATGGAAGCCTATTTTGATGACCCTGAAATGCCAAAGATGGTATTTTACATTAGAGACAACATGTAAGTATAAAGAAACATATGATCAGACAAAAAAATTTACATTAGTTATTTGACACACATTGTTTTATTCATAATAGTAAGAGTGAGATAAAATGTGTGACAACTGGCGGTCATGCTTATGACTTCCAAGATAGGTTTGAAAGTATGAGGGATCGTGGACAGGTGATTGTGGTCCTTAAGATGTGGAGGATCTATAGGATGTAGAGGATAAGTATGAGTAGTGAAGAAGGTCATGTACTATGGCTTGAGACCGAAGGTGGATTATCTGACTTCGGGTTTAATCCGCTTTTGGAGGAGGTTGAGGAGTTCCGACAATTGCTCAATGACAATGACCCTTATGTTCGGAGGTACGGGACTATGAGGCCTTTGTAAGGTTTTATCTTATGTATTAATGTTGCTGAAACTTTTTAGTATGTTTGGTGTATGTGAATGTTGAATGTTCTTATGTGTCTCTAAACTTTTCTAAGTGCCCAACTGCGTAAAACCTCGGAAAACTTGAAGATAGTGTTTGTATAAAAAGTCTAAATATGTCAAACTTTGCTACAGTTTTACTTTTGTAATTGTGAAACAACGTAAAATTAGAATAACTTGAAGTTCGTGTTCGTATAAACATGTCAAATTTAGTGTTAGTTTCACTTTCTTAATTGTTCAACATCGTAAAAACTGTAGAAACTTTTTCAATAGATTAAACTTTGTAATCGTCCAACTTCGTATAACTTAAGAGAAACTTAAGAAAAACTTAGAAAAAACAGAAAGTTTAACTTTGTCATTATCTTTAGGAATTACTTGTACATCAAAATTCCTAGAACTACAATGACACTGAGGAATAAAACAACCTCTTGATATCATTATATTAGGCATTACTTTGGGACCTTCACTCCTTATTTTTCCTTTGAGAAATTGAACTTCTTCTTCTAGCACTCGAACTTAGTAGTGCAATTGTTGTATCCCATCAGTGAAAGCTTCATCAACCCATTTGAAGACGTGATTGTCGTTCTCAAGCTACAACATTTGGTTCAAAATATTTAAACGTACAACTTAATAGAATAAGCCTTCTTAATTACTAAAGTGAGACGGATGTACCTTCCTTTGAGCCGCATAGAGACACCGATAATACCGGCAATATGTATTTGGATATTAACTTGATGATGCTCTCCACTCACCAACACATACTAGGTATTCCCGGAGTTCTTGCTCGGGGTCTCCAACCACCGGTCGTGGAAGGTGAAGCAGACAATATTTCTCTTTCGGGGTTGGGAGAGAATGATGGGAAAGAGAGAGAAAGGGGAAGATATAAAATGGGGAAAACAAAAAAAAAAGGTTTTAAACGATTTGGGGTCTGCAAAAAATTTAACAAATAGGGAATAGCAAAATTAGAAATTCGAAAAGCTAGTGGGCGGGAAAATTTACTTTAGGATTTTCGTGATAGAAGTTTCACAAAGTTTTCAGTTTTACAGAAAACATCAAAATTGTACTTTTTATTTTTTTCTATTTATCTTAGTTTTAGTCTACTTGAATGACTGATTATTTGGTTATATCAATCATATTATGTTTCCTAGATTCATTTTTCATATGATCATGTAAACACAAACTTGATTCCATTCCATAGTAAATTTTCAAATGTAACAAGGTGATTATTAACGAAATAGCTATAAGAACACAATATATTTCCTATATGATTACAAATAAGTAACAAGATGAAAATTTTATTAGTTCTGATTACATTAGAATTAACATAAAATACCTCATAAATAACCATTTTAGTACTTTCATGACTTATTAACAAGTCTAGATTTTACAATTCTATTACTCAGTTTACTTATAGAAGTTATACCAGTAAAGAACAAAGTTTCACTTAGTTGTACAAACACAAAATACAAATTTCACCATTCAACGTTCCCATACAATAAAAATATTAAAACTGAAAGTGAAAGGAAAGGTTTGCAACCTACTCCTCTTGGGTTTCTTGTGGGGATGTTCATTGTGTTCCTTCTGTTCCAAACTAGTACCCACATTCCCTTCTTCTCTCTGTCCACTCTCACGCTCACTATAGTTCCTACTATATGAGCTTTCTTTCTCAACTCTTGATAGTTACTCGGTTATTTGAACTATTTCCAATTCTTGGATGTCCTCTACATGCACAATACTTATTCTTTGCTCTTTATCCACTGATGTTAGATAAACAAACACATATTCATCATCCAAAATATATGATTGCCTCTTAGGTTCCACTACCAATAGAATGTAAATCGAATTCAGCCTCTTCATAAATGAATCTATTCCCATCTTCCTGCATATCGTCTCCTTCAACAACAAATAAGTGATCTCTTCCAATGATGGCATCCTAAAGGATATAGCATACAAACGAGAATCGGTTGGAATTCATTCATAATCATCTCTAGACTTCGAATAGTGTCCATCATAATCAAAGTGTATGTTTGTAGAAGAAAGACACATTGTCTGCGATAAAAAAATAAACCATAAAGTTATTCCTGGTTATATAGTTATAACATTTAAGTTATACATTTTTACACATATTTGTCAGTAACCAAGTTTTATAGCTTACCGTCTAATATAACCAAGTTTTACCAAGTTTTACAGTTATAATTATTTCTCCTCTTCAATTCAAAACCAAATAGTAATTGGATTAGCTTTGATTCCTAACATTCTATCTTCCTTTATGATTTATACAGTGGTTGATTATCCAATTTCCTAATAGACAGACCATCCACACTTTTCGATCCTTGATTAATCTCATTACAACTACGAATCTTGTAAATCGGAACCCCTGTAACTCATTTATGGTGGATCCTAAACTTTGGTTTTAATGACGATTTAAGATACAACCCACACGACGATTTAAGATACATACCCTGTATAATGGAATCAATAGCTCAATGATATCACCATCCAAGTGACAAAATCGAGTTAGATCAATTCGATGATAGCGAAGAAGAAAAAAGAATCCACCTCGACGGATAAGAGAGGGTAGAGGAAGGAGACTCGAAGGGGAGGAATGAACTCGGGAAGAGAGAAGACAAATTGAATGACAAATTAGAATTGTCGAGTACCCATATTTGGAATGATTTGATTGGTAAGGTTAGAGAGGGACGATTTCGACATTAAACATCCATATGGAGAGTATCATAATAAATAAGAGTATGTGAGAATTAGTAAGAGTATGACACAATAAATTTTGCCTCACTAAGAACATCGAGACCATGATTCTAAATATTGTACTCACTATATTTCGCTATCTCTTTCTTGTTTCTAAGGACAACCTCAATTGTAGAAATACCCAACTGAAAATCTAAATAATAAAATATTATTAATTTTTTTTCTGTTTTGTTTTTATTATCTAATCTATCTTATTAAAACAGAAACATTGTAATGGACCTAACTATTATTTTGTAAAATTTTAAATTAAATGCACACTCTCTTGTATAGGTATATGATATCCACATGAATTCATTAATAGACTGAGACTCTTTTTTTTATTTTGTTGGTTTAGAAAATAAATGGTCCAACGCTAATTAAAAGATTTGAAATATATTCATGTTCATAATCATACGATTGGCAACTCCATCTTTTCTTTATTTAAGTTAGTGCATAGTTGCATACGATTATTGTTTAAAATTGTCCTCGGGTTCAACATAACATATTATGTACAAATATATGTACAGATTCTATTTACCTCTATATTACGTAATGTGTAATATTATTAAAATTGAATTTAATACCACCAAACCTTAAGAATACATATAAACATTTCTTTGAGAATATATCTTCTCTATTAAAAAAGATGTATCATTTTTATCTACTATAAAATAGTCATATGATTATAATTTTATTATAAAATAATTTTAATTAGAATTTTATTATAAAAAACAAAATAAAATAAAACCAAATTTTATTATATTAGTCTACTGTAAATGTTCATTATACATTTTTGTCTACATAAATATATAAAATACCAAAATTTTAACAAATGTTTGACTAATTATTTTATATTAGTTTAATATCTTAATAAAATTGAAATTATGTGTATATGCACGGGTCTGAATAATAATGTTAACTAGACATATAAATATAAATATAACTATTATAAACTAAAAATATATAACACTAAAAATATTAAATTTATTTATAAAACATGTTTAATAGATTAACAAAATGACCCATAATTCTATATTTACAATTATGGGTGATTTTGCTAATAAGATATATTAGGAAATTGCCTTAGAGAATATTTGTGTAGTATATATTCGATGCATATGATTATTTACATAACAGATATAGATATCTCGAAATTTACTTTCAAAGAAAATATTTTATGGAAAAATACATTCACCAAGTCATTACAATTATACATAATATTTCGGTAACCATATACTGTGATTTGGTATTTATTATAAATTACTTAATTGATTTAGTATATATATCGGTGTACATTATTGTTACCCTAAAATTAAACTATAAATACTGATCTTCTACATCATCTTTACACACCCACGATCACTTCCAAAAAAATAATAATAATAAAAATGACGAAACTAAACACTTTTTGTTTATATATCAGACACATGTAATATATTAGACATCAGAATATAATAAAATTCACCGAGTAAATATGTAATAATTGTTTTTTAAATAATTAACTTTATAATGTACAAAAGAAAAATAAAAAAAAATCATAACAATAAAAAACATATCTCATGCTTCCAAAAAATATGAAAACCCGCCCGACCGGGCGGGTCATGATCTAGTAATCTATTAAAAGGGAAGTACATTTAGTACTTAACCCTGACTTTTCCTAAATAATTACCATTGAATGCCATTAGGTTAACCATTATTAATTTCACACCATTCATCTAACGTAACCATTATTAACGTAATTCATTAATGGGCCATAACCTAACACATTAGTCAGTCGCCTAACATAACCCATTAATATTATTTTTCTTCTTCTTCTTGATTGACACTAAATCTACTTTTACTAAAACAAACACACGTCCTTGGCATTTCATCTAAATCAATACAATGTATATGTACTTTGGACAATACATTATATAGTGTATCGTATATGCCAATGTTTCATATTATGTTAGCATAAATTCGTTTATACAAGTGGATATGAATTTTATTTATACTATTATTTCTGTAGTATGACCCTTTGATAACAGGATGTGTCCAACATTAAAGATATAATTGTAATTTATTTAATAGATCCACATATTAATCTAAAGCTAACAATATAACAAATTATAGTTCGCTTATATATTTTATGTATTTACAATTTTTTAAGGGATGCTAAAATTTTGGAATAGAACAAAATATGATCTACCTCTATATTATTTTAATTAGGAAATTTAAAATTTATATCATAATCTTTTATAAAATTTTAAGTTAATTTTTTTGTTATAACTGTAACGATTAATTTTTCATCTAATTTAATGTTTAAATATTACAAATACATAATTTAATATAAACAAAAAAGTTCAAAACATAAAATAAATACCCGTCCGGTCGGGCGGGTCAAGATCTAGTTTAGATTTATTTTTCAAACAAAACTAGCAATCTGTAAAAGTAACAAGTAGTATCCCCATATTTCGAGAAGTGTTCTTGTAACCTTTAAAAGAAGATACTAGATACTAAAACTTTTTATCTCTCTCCTGCTTTTTGAGTTTTATTATTTTTTTTAGATCTTTTTTCTAGATATTGCCCCTGTTCGGAAACTTGCTACGTGCTATCCGTGCAGTGACCACGGGCCTAACGAGTTACTTAAAAATCGGGATAAACTCGGAGAGTACGCGGGGTGTAACTTTTATTCATAATATAATTGTGGTCCAGGTAGTCTGCATGAAAATAAATTGATGGTGTGTTTCAACTTTGGGCCAAATTAAATTGTTTCATGGTCTAACTGTAAGATGTAAGAAACTCTCTTTTAAATTCGGCCAAAATTAATATATAAAATAATACTCTGGTTGCCTTCTCAACATTTTATTTTAGATAGAAAATCTCTTTATTTTTACTTACAATATATACATATTCACAGCTGTATATCTATTAATCAACTTCGATTGGAATTTGTTTTGCTTTTGGACTCTTCTCTTCTATGATATTAATACGGTTCTTTTTCTTTTTCTTCTTTATGTGACAGCTCATTCTTTCTTCTTTAGCAAAAGTAACATCTTTGCAGTTTCCATGATGAATATCTCGCTTATTTACATGGTGACGTTTATCAGTTTATTTTAGTAAAGTTTTTTGCAAAACAAAGACGTTTTGAGGGAGTTTCGGCCCTAATACGGATTTGGGTTCGAATCCCACAGGGCACTGGGAAATTAACATTTCGGCATCGCCACGGATAGGGGACCGGCACGTGGACCGAAAACATAGGCTGCAAACACGTGATTAGTCTGGATTCACTTCTGTGGAGGCCAAGATACCTCAGTATAATCCAAAAAAACCCCTTATTTATTAACGAGGAAAGCAACCTTACTTTTGTAATTTAATTAAAATCGAACCATCTAATGTGTACCTCTCACAGACATTTTCAACCTCATTAAGTTAATGCCTTATATAATTAGAATATATACATTTCTGCCACTGAATAATTCATTTACGGACTATAATATCAACGTCATTAATAATATGATTCATTAATAAATAGTCCAGAGGTCATAATTTTATAATTATGACCTCTAGACTATTATAATTTCTACCACTATAAAGAATCGTAAACAAAACACTAGAAAACAGTCATAATCATAAACCAGTTAAATACAAACATAAGAAATTGTTAAATGTTCAAATATGTAACTTGGTCAGGAGAATTAGAAAAAATATATGGGTTGATAATATAATTTATGAACTATACTAATTTGTCATATAGTTAGCTATACAAGAAGAGTCGGCCCTGGTCCAAATCAGATGAAGCACCTGTTTCCAGCCGTAATATTATAAAAACTACTTATAGTGTATAGGTTAAATGTCATTAGATATTTCCCGTAGTGTCAAAGTTTCAAAACCACCTTGCTACATATATTTTTTAATTCAGCCTTATTTTTGGTCTGGGCTTGTGTCCTTAGGAATTCGAGTATCCCCTCTGAATTCAAGCATATTCATTAATTCATTGATACAACTGAATAAATATTTCTATTCTAATTTATCGGTTCTTAATATTCTTTGGACCAGGGTTTACATCATACTAAATAGCATATTATATAGATATATTCATTAATATTTACAGCATACTATATAGCCTCTCTTACTTATTCAAGGAGAGGACATATATCATATAATTAATATTTTTTTCATTGAGAATTCTAAAACAATACTTATTTTGAATATATATATATATATATATAATATATATATATATATATATATATATATATATATATAATATGCTATTTAGTATGATGTGAACAATTAGAGTTAGAAGGTAAAAATAATTAAAATCAAATTTTTACTTGGATCAATTTCAATAAAAAGGTTATAAATCGGGTAAATGATTCGAGATTAGTATTGACATACTTTTATTCTACTACATAAATTCATTTACTACCATTTCAATTTAAAATGTATTATTATGTAACACTATATATATCATAAATTATTATGTAATCTTTTTTTAATTTAATAATCATTTTACTCTGCGTAAAACGCATGTTTTAACCTAGTATAATAGAAACTATATATTTCTATGTTTTATTTAACGTAAATCACATGACACTTGTCTTATTCTCTTAAATAAATTTCCATGGTTCTTATTAAATAATATTTGTATATTAAGTTGTAAGTAAAGAAGAGATAAACAAAAATTAGTGAATATTATTTGAGAAGTAATTAGTTATTTATATATGAATATAATAAGAGGGTTTAATTTAGACATAAAGTACAACTTGAAAAACAAGTAAATTCTATAATGTAAATCACATAATATTTATAACATTTTCCTTTGATGTCAATTGTAGCCGTAAGATATTTTTCCGTTAAAAAGCTTACGAAAAAAACTCAGTGAGAAAAATAATGGTTAAAAGAAATAGAGTATATCACGTAGTTGCTTCCATGCTTCCCTTCTTACGTACATGCATTAAGATATCTGAGACGACATAATCCGGTAAAGTAAACTACCTTCTTAAAAGTAGTAGTGGGTAGCATTTTTGTGAATAAATCAGTCAAATTATCACATGAACGAATTTCTAAAACACAAACATCACTATTTTCGGTAAATCATTGGTGAAAAACAATTTTGGTATAATGTGATTTGTCCTATCTACTTCGATATAACCGACTTTCAGTTGTGCAATACATGCACCATCATCTCCATAAACAACTGTTAGAGATTATTTTCCTTTAGATAGAACCCAATCTTCTCGTACTACAAACTAGGATATAAACCCTACAGAGAAATACATGAAACATTTAACGACTAGTTTCTTTTTTTACTGGATTTTGGATTTGCAAGGATCTATCAATCCAAGCTGTAAATATCAGATGATCTTTGCCTGAGATTGGTCAATCCTTGATACCAAGATCAGCCGATCCCTGCTAGATGAAAATTCAAGGCATGTGTCAACCATATATATGAAACCAATGTATTGTTGATTTAACTAGGTTTAATTTATTATGTTAATGCATGGTAGGATCCCTATACTCTGAGTTCACCTGCAAGGACGGGTAGGCCAAATGTCCATGTAATCCATCCTAGAATGACAGTAAGTGAATTTATTAGACATGATTCAAGGAAATGGAATGTTGAAATGCTTGAGGACTTCATGGCACATGATGATATACACTTCATTAGAAGTTTGGCCATAAGCCAATCTCTACATCGTGACTTACTGTTGGAGTTTTACCAAGAGTGCTATGTGTATTTCTAAGTCAGAATAATGGGTTGCTAGAAACGTACTCAGCGCTGGTGAAGATGTCGTTTATACAGAACCAAGTATCATGATGCTTCAAGCCTTTTCCTGGAAGATAAATTCCTCCTAAGAAATTTGTCTATCTTATATGGTAGTTTATCATATGACATGTAGTTGTTACAAGAAATCTGAGTTATTGCCTTATGCAATGTGGTAATATATGTCTAAGATGTGGGAACCTGATGAGTGTGTAACTCATGCTATCTTCGAATGTCCCCAAGTGTTTTCAAGTGTGGGTTCTATCAGTTACACCTTCTCATCCGAATATATTCCATGTGTCAAACATATACACTAACATGTATTATAGAAGAATAGTATTAAGGATTTGGAAAATGACATAAATCTTTATTTATGGATAATTTGGTATGTCTGGAAAGCAAGGAATGAAGGATTGATAGAAACCCATTTGGACTGATCAGACATGCATAAAGAGAATTCAAAACATGGTTCACATCAAATGTACCAGCTGAAAGTTTGACTCAAACATCAACAATAACAACTAGTCTTATATTCAGAGAAAATATGTTTGGTAGATGATTCTTGGATATCTGCATCGATCTTTAGTGGATGTAGATAGGTTTGGAAAGATATTTTTGGACAAGCACAACATATGAATACAAAAAATCAAAAACGAAGACAATCTACATTATATTCTTAGCTAGAAGCGCTAGGCAAACTAATGCAAGCATGTTACATCATTCAACATGTAAGCATTTCATGACTGATTGCATATGTTAGATAGCGATGATAAAAGGAACCTCATGCATAATCAATTTTCTCCATAAAATTAAAGGAAAAACAAGAACTGGAGAGAAGTTTCTAGAATTTTAAGATATCATATATTCTTTGGGACAAAATAAAATTGCTAGTCTTTTATCTATAACCATTGATATATAGATTTGTTTGGAAAAAAAGTATTATGTTAAAATAATATCGAAAAGGATTAAGGGAAAACGGAAGGTAATTTCGTAGGACTGTGCACAAATACCAGTTTCTTAAAACTAGGTTTATAAAGGGTGAGTGGAGGTGAATCCGTGAATTCATAAAAAAGTAAACAAAAAAAGAGTGGAAGAAGAGTGAAGCCCGTGACGAAGATGGATAGACGTAAAAGGTAAATCGAAGTAGGGCTATGCATAGAGAATAATGGGCTCAGTATTAGTTTCGTAGGCCCATATAATCCGCCACTCACTTCA
The DNA here is from genome assembly GCF_000801105.2 of Raphanus sativus. Classification (NCBI taxonomy): domain Eukaryota; kingdom Viridiplantae; phylum Streptophyta; class Magnoliopsida; order Brassicales; family Brassicaceae; genus Raphanus; species Raphanus sativus. Next base: position 16,295,019 of record NC_079511.1, read on the forward strand.
CTTCTTTCACTTGTGAAATAACACAGAGCTTATTAGAGCAACCTCATCAGTGGGACAAAAAAGATGTCCTTAGCATATTTTATTAGTTGTTTTAAGTTAAGGACAATGCTTAAGGACTTTTTAATTGTTGAAGATTATTGGTAGAACAAAAATATGTATCTTAGTAAATTAAATAAAGCTACCCATCTTACTATTCAACCAAAAGATCAAACAAAACAAAGTAGTTTTAACTTTTACACTCTCCAAGTGAGATAACAATTCTCATTACCATTGATGGAGTCTGGTTCTAGCAAATTCAAAGGAGAATCTTACGGCGGCGACGTGGGGCTTCACGCTTAACATACATCTTCTCCACTTCGTTGAGAGGCCGGCTTGATCCATCAGGAAGACTCACAAACTTCCAGCCACCTCCATTTCCATGTTTGCCCTGAGGACCCAATTTCTCAACTGTGATTTTCCAACCATCTGATGAACGTCTTCTGCTGTACTTGTGGCACTTCACTTCTCCTTTCCACTGGTTTAAGACACCAAAAGAGAATGCATATTTAATAGAATCTAAGAATCAAATGATCAAGGCGTCTAACAACTTTACAATAACAGACGAGAAAGTAGATAACTATCTATCCATAAAATGCCATGGTTCATCAAATGTAAACTACCCACAAGTAAGTAGCAATGCCATCATTTACTTTCGTTCTTTCTAAGACAATTATCAAGAAAAGAAACTAGCTTTGCATTTCAATGTTGACTCCGCAAACTAACTTGCATCTAGTATAAGGCTTTCAGCAATTATCTCAATCAACAAGAACATGATGAAGTTTTAATTTCTACAAATAAGTTCTTCTTTTTTAAGTTTTTAAGTTTGTAAAGTGAGCCACACACACACAGAGAGACACTTACTCAGGGTACTCATCAAGCAAACGCTCAACGGAATCATCCAAAGGACGACCAAGCTTCCTCTCCTCTTCTTCCTCATCCTCTTTAAGAAAAAGAATGGCGTGAACACGCTGCCTCATGATCCTAAAATCCTTAGCAAGCCTCTCAACGATATAAACCTCGGGATTCTCCGTATGCAACCTGTACATCTCAGTCTTCTCAGAGTCCTTGAGATAAGACCCTCTAGCACCAGGCTCCTTGACTTGCTTCAGAAGCACGCTCATCTCCATCATCTTCTGCTTGATCCCGCCAACGAATCCCCTGCTGTGCCTGTTCTCTTTCTCAATCTCCTTGATCATGTCATCGTACTCGTTCATCTCGTTAACCATGGCGGCTTCTCTCGGTCCCAACTTGCTCATCACATCACCCGAAGAACTATCAGAAGAAGGAGGATTCGCGGCGGCGTTGTTGTTCTGACGGCCAACAGAGACGCCGTCGAAATGCTCTTTGCTTAGACCAGTGGACCACATCGATTTGTGATCCCAATCGAGATCGTCGGATCCTCCTCCTGCGAACGATCCTCCCGTCGCGATGTCCCAGCCGTTTTCGTCGCCTGGTTTCCGAGAGATTGGAAGATTCTCGGAGCGCCAGAGGCAGTGGTGCTAGGGTTAAGGGAAAGCGAGCGATGGTCGTTGGTTGATTGAGTTGAAATCTCCGATTAATCGGAATCACGATGAAGAAGAAAGACCCAACGGAGGATAGTGGCCATCGCCCTTTCAATCGTCCATTCCCACGGTGACACGTTGCAGCTAAGGACGAGAAGAAAAACTTCTTAGTTAAGGACATTTTTGATATGTCCTTCGGTTAATTGCACATTTTTGATTTATTTTTTGCCAAATAATGGCTTAGGACATTTCTTAGAAACACCGATAATAGTGCTCTTAGAACTCTCCACTCTCACAACACGACGACTTGACTCAGATCACAACACTCTGCTTCTTCCTCTAAATCAAATGGGAGGAAAACAAGATCCGACGACGGCGAATGGGAGCCCGAAATCGGAACCAACGGCGACGAAGAACACCACCCCAGATCTGCTCAACAGCTTCTTCTCATTCAAATCCCTAAAACTGAAGACGAAGCAGCAGGAGCTACTGCTCCGCGTCTCGATCCTCGGCCTAGTCTACGTCCTAGCCTTCATCGCTCGCCTCTTCAGCGTCCTCCGCTACGAATCCATGATCCACGAGTTCGATCCCTATTTCAACTACCGCACCACGCTCTTCCTCACGGAGAAAGGCTTCCACGAGTTCTGGAACTGGTTCGATTCCGAGTCCTGGTACCCTCTCGGTAGGATCATCGGCGGCACGCTTTATCCAGGTCTCATGGTCACCGCCGCTCTGATCTACTGGGCGCTGAGGTTCCTCCGCTTCTTCGTCCACATCCGCGAGGTCTGCGTCCTGACGGCGCCGTTCTTCGCCTCCAACACCACCGTCGTCGCGTACTTCTTCGGTAAAGAGATTTGGGACACGGGGGCTGGGCTCGTCGCCGCTGCTCTCATCGCGATATGCCCTGGATACATCTCTCGGTCCGTTGCTGGATCGTATGACAACGAGGCGGTGGCGATTTTCGCGCTTTTGTTGACGTTTTACCTCTTTGTTAAGGCGGTGAAGACGGGGTCTCTGTCGTGGGCTCTTGGCTCTGCGTTTGGTTACTTTTACATGGTTTCGGCTTGGGGAGGATATGTCTTTATTATTAACTTGGTTCCTCTTTACGTCCTTGTGATGTTGATCACTGGAAGGTATTCCATGAGGCTGTACGTTGCGTATAACTGTATGTATATCTTGGGGATGCTGCTTGCCATGCAGATTAGGTTCGTTGGGTTTCAACATGTTCAATCTGGTGAGCATATGGGTGCTATGGGTGTCTTCTTGTTGATGCAGGTTTGTTACCTCTTCTTGTTAGCACATTTGGGTTAATCTTCTGATGAATGATCTTTTAGAGTTTAGTGGGTGGGTATTGATTATTCAACCTTTCTTTAACATTTGTTTTGATTGTGAGCTAGAAAGTTGGAACCTTTTTACTAATCTTTCTCTAGAAGACTACTGAATCTTAGATCTTGTTGGGATTAAGCTTCAGACTCATCTTTTGCTTTTCCTTTAGAGATTTCAATTCATTTTTCGACTTTTCTTTAGTGCCTAGTACTACTGTAATTGGGTTTCTGTTGATTGCGAGCTAGAAAGTTGGAACCTTGTTGCTGGTCTTTCTTCAGAAGACTACTGTTTCACACACTATATCTTGATCTACATGTACAGGTGTTTTACTTCCTTGACTGGGTGAAGTACAAGCTCAATGACACCAAGTTGTTCCAAACCTTTTTGAAGATAACTGTCACATCGGCCATTCTGGTTGGTGGTATTGCATTGGGTGTTGGAACAGCATCTGGCTATATATCTCCATGGACTGGTCGATTCTACTCATTGCTTGACCCCACTTATGCAAAGGATCACATTCCCATTATTGCCTCTGTCTCTGAGCATCAGCCTACGGCCTGGTCGTCTTTCATGTTTGACTACCATATTCTGCTCTTCCTTTTCCCTGCCGGACTTTACTTCTGTTTCAAGCGTTTGTCAGATGCTACGATATTTATCGTCATGTATGGTCTCACCAGCTTGTACTTTGCTGGTGTCATGGTTCGGCTTATTCTCGTCGCCACTCCAGCGGTTTGCCTTATCAGTGCCATAGCTGTCTCCGCTACTGTCAAGAATTTAACTTCTCTGTTAAGGACGAAACAAAAGGTTCCCCAGACTGGTTCAACGAAAGGAGTCGGTAGTTCAAAATCCTCTTCAAAGGTGAATCTTTAGTGTCCTTGTTTCCACCAATTTCTACTATATACCACTTATCACCTGCTTTGAACTGTAGTACGTTTCTCTGGTGAGAGTAGAAAATTTAATACTTATCTCATATGTCCTAGCAGGTTACACTTGATCAGTCTCAACCTTTCCAGAAGAACGGTGCCATTGCTCTTCTTGTGGGTGTATTTTATTTGCTCAGTAGATATGCTATTCACTGCACATGGGTGACATCAGAGGCGTACTCATCTCCCTCAATTGTCCTAGCTGCAAGAGGAGCCCATGGGAACAGAATCATCTTTGATGATTACCGCGAGGCCTACTACTGGCTTAGGCAAAATACTCCTACCGATGCTAAGGTCATGTCATGGTGGGACTATGGATACCAAATCACTGCTATGGGAAACAGAACGGTCATCGTCGATAACAACACCTGGAACAACACTCATATCGCTACTGTTGGACGTGCCATGTCTTCTTATGAAGACGAGGCATATGACATCATGAGGTCTCTTGATGTGAACTACGTATTGGTCGTTTTTGGTGGCGTTACTGGCTATTCTTCAGATGATATCAACAAGTAAGTCTCTTTAATTCTCCCATGTATTCCTCTTCTCGTTAATTTCTGAAAATCTGGTTATCGTTGCTGTGCGTGTCAATAAAATATGGCACTAATCATTGGCTTGTATTGTATGTTAATAAACAATCACTTCTTTACTGCGTTAAATAAACTTTTTGAATACAGTTGATGTGTGGATTTAACTGATCCATTTTACCATTAAAAATTAAAAATGTGGGTTAGGTTCTTGTGGATGGTGAGAATCGGAGGTGGAGTATACCCAGTGATCAAGGAACCTGATTACCTTGTGAATGGCGAGTTCCGTGTAGACAAGGGCGCATCACCAAAGATGCTGAACTGTCTCATGTAAGTTTCAACCTCAAGACTCTTATTCTTATTCCTAGATATTCATCCCCCAAAATGAGCTATAATTTGAAAACCGATGCAACTCATCTGAAATGTATTTTTTCGTTTCTTGTAGGTACAAGTTATGCTATTACAGGTTCGGCGAGCTGGTCACGGAATATGGCAAGCCAGCCGGGTATGTTAACTACCTAATTTCAAGTGTTAACATCGCAAACGCGTTTTTACTTTTCAACATGGTAAAACTCGAAGTTGGGCTGTGAAATGATTGGCAGGTATGATAGAGCAAGAGGGGTGGAGATAGGGAACAAAGACATCAAACTGGAACACTTGGAAGAAGCCTACACAACATCAAACTGGATTGTCCGTATTTACAGAGTCAAGCCTCCCACAAACAGGGTGTGACTCTTTTAAGAGCTTCCATCATCAGAGAATGTGGCTTTAGATAGTTTGGTAGTTTTAAGCAGGAAACAAACTTATAATTTCGGATTTTTGTTGGACATGGTTCTGTTTTCTTGCAGAGACAACTTTTTGCGACTTATTATCGCGTATAAGTTTGAAACATATTTGCACTGGTTTGTTCATCTTGTTTGGCGAGATTGGTTTGAGCCCATATAAACCCCAATAAGTCCTAAAGTAGGGTGAACAAAATCCTAACATCACTTCAACCTGAAGTAAGGTGAGTCAAATAAAAATCAATTCAACAAATTACTTTTCGAAAAGCTAGGACTTCATGCTTAATAATGGTGTTATGTAGAATTTGCTTTCCAACAAATTTATCATCAGTCTTACTTTATAACTTGAGTGTACTGTAAGATACCCTTCTGGTTGCTAAAGTTTACAAAGCAACCAAGAATCTTTCTTTGCATACAAGAAACCTCTTACCAAGCCTTTTTTTTTGTTGCACATCGCTAATCAAAGTGTTTCCCTTTTAGCTCTACCAGACCAAACTAATAACAAAACTGCATACGAAAGAAAGAAGCGTCTCTTATCAAATAGCAGGGAGAAAATAGTTTCATTATAACCAGAAAAAAAAAAAAAAAAAACAAAGCTCACATGAAAGTGATGAAAACCTTAAATGCGAAGCTACACTCACAGGCAAAATAGCTAGACTCTGACATGATAAACATTATCCTCGCAATCAGCTTCGACACTGGTCTTTAAATTCATATATCCTCTAGAAGACTCAGAACAGCAAATTTGTTAGTCTTACTATGAACATCTTGCTGCAGCTGGTGATAGTTCATATTAAATAAAAGAAGATCTTGTTGCACCCGTTGAGGTTTAATATTAAGCGTGAGATCATCAACATGATTTACAGAGGCGTAAACTGTAGCTTGATTCTTAAAACCTTGGATTTCAACACGCTGGATAGTGTTCCTTTCGGGATGGAAGTAGAAAACAGAAAACGTATAGTTATACTGCTTAAACAAAACAATTTCCCCTGTGGCAGTCACTCCAATTACGCAAACGTCTGAAGCATGACGGTAAGTGTCCCCAAATTTATCAACAGGCAGAGTGTAGGAATATTCCGACCAAGCTCCTTCCACGACATCCTCTAGAACCCATAGACGCAACTCATGCATAGGAAGACTATTCACGCCTATATTCTCACCCCAATAATATCCACTAGAGTTATGACCTCGCCAACTAACCACACCTAGTTTACCTTTATAGTTTATCAAGCTTCTAGCCCAAGGACCATAAAATTCTGCCTGAATAAACTTGAAATTCTCAGACCGAACATCAAAGCAAACTATATAGTAAGCTTGATCCCTTCCTGCAGCCAAGTAATATAAAGATCCATTGATGCATATCCCTTCGGACCTAGGATAATGGGACAAGGAACATTGGATCTTCCTCCACCTCATTTCTCCAGTTAGTGTCAAAATATTGTGAATACATCCATAAAGTGATCCATCAGCAATGAGTGACATTACCTTGAATACCTTCTCAATCGGATCAAACCCTAAAAAGCTCTCATGGGCCGTCCTCTGTTTAGGTAAGAAAACAGTCTGTCCTGTGCTAGGGTTAAACATCACATGCGCTGTATACTCATCCTTTTTTGAGATCGGCTCATGACGGAAACAAAAAAAACCAGAGGCATGACTAATAAATATTAGCCTGTCATCAGGTATCTTCAACTTACAATAGGCGGCTGACGACGCCTTCCCATTTTGACTATGGATCTGAGGCGAACAATAGAAGAGAAACTCATTCTCTGTAGCTCCTCTCATGGCAAATAAGAGACTCGGGCGAGCCGAAGACTTGGTTAAGAACAACTCGGTAAAATCTGCACTGCAGAGGATGGATCTCCATTGCTTCGACACGCAACGGCACCTTGCTATTGTGTTGGTAGACAATCTAGAGAATATTTCGTAAGAAAGATCAAGAGGGATTGAATTCATGATCAGACTGATGAATGCAAATCATCCTAGGCAATCAATTAATATATAGTTCGAGAAGAGCCTAGGGCTTTCATATTGAACCGAACCGAACCATATCGTTCATGGTTCGGTTGATTTAGTTCAGTACCGGTTTTTAAGGTATAAAACTGGTCAAACCTTGGTTGTGTTTTTTTTTGGGTCTACTAGATTTACTGCTGTAAAGAAGGCATATGCCAAAGCAGAAAACCAATCACCTATATATGAAGAATTATGGAATGTGGTTTACTTTCTTTTTTTTTTACTTAACATTGTGGTTTACTTTCTGAGGGAGATATGTAGTATGTGGATATGTTTCGTTTGGGTAAGTCTTTTCCTCTTGTTGCAGCAGGCGAGCTGCTTTTCTTTGTCTGAGAACAAACTACTTCATGTTCAATGGTGTTTGTCTTAAGTTTTATGTTATGACATTGCTCGGTTTTAGTTGGTATCTAACTAACCTTGGATGAATCTTAAACCTTGTTATTTTCTTTACTCTTAATTTTATTCAGGAACCAAGATATGTTGAAATTTGCTTTCCTTGATATTCATCATCATGAGTTTTATTATAAGGCAACCAGTAATCTTTCTTTACAAACAAGTTATACTAATACTACTTCTGTCTACTTAAACTATGGTCTTTTTCTGTTTCATGTCGCTAGTCAAAGTGTTCCTTTTAGCTTTAGTAGTCCAAACTAAATAATAGAATGAATACGGAAAGAAAGCGTCTCATATCTCATAGCACAGAGGAAACAGTTTTATGATAACAAGGAAAAAGTGGTAAGCCAAAGGAATGATAAAAACTTGTAAAGTGCGAAGCTACACTCATAGCCGAAATAGCTATACTTTGTGATATTATATAAGACTATGAAGACAATTTCAGCCGACATGGATAAAATAAAACTTAGTATCTTTGATTAACTTGATGTTTACATAGAAAGAGAGAGAGACAGAGAGAGAGAGAGAGAGAGAGAGAGAGAGAGAGAGAGAGAGAGAGAGAGAGAGAGAGAGAGAGAGAGAGAGAGAGAGAGAGAGAGAGAGAGAGAGAGAGAGAGAGAGAGAGAGAATACACGTTTTATTAAAATAGAGCATTTAGCCGACTGGAAGAAGGGATTGTAGCAGTCCGGTTTTGACACCTGTAAATTCATACATCCTCTAAAAGCATCAAATTTGTTAATGCTTTCATACCTAAAAAGATCTGTCGCAGCTGGTGAGGTTTCATATTAAAAACGTAACATCTTCTACATGGTCTACAAAGGCGTACACTCTACCAAAATTCTCAAAACCTTGGACTTCAACGCGTTTGACAGTGCTTCTTTGAGGGTGGAAGTAGAAAACGTAAAATGGGTTAGACCGATAATAGTCCTTCATCAAAACAATTTCACTGGTAGCGGTTACTCCAACTGCGGAAACGTTTGAAACAGAATAGGCAATGCCAGAGAACTTATCACATTTCAGAGTGTAGGCATGTTCCGACCAATCATTTTTCTCGACGTCCTCTCGAACCCAAATAGTCATACTTGCATTAAGGGAATGGCGTGGCCAACTAATCAGACATAGTTTACCATTATAGTTAATCAATCTTGTAGCATAAAACATCAATAAATGAAGGACACAAAATCAATCGATGACTTCGTTGGCACAAGAGACTTGGACAACATAATACAAAGTACAAGTATGAAATCACATTGATCCTCAAGTTGTGCTTTAGAAGTTACCAGTAGAAAAAAAATATATATAAATATTATATATATATATATAAGTATTATATATATATTTTGTTAGTCAAATTTAAATTTATACAAAATAGTAGATAAGATATGTTATACTGTTTAATTTATTTGTAAAAAAAAACAAAAACAAAATTTTTAAACAATTTATGTCCACATTTTCAAATATTTTTAAGTTAAATCAAATGTTTCAAATGTACATAATAGAAACAATTAACATGATTCAAATTGTGATAAAATTGTATAAAATTCAATATAAATACTAAAATTTTGAAAAAAAAAATTTAAATAGTTTCAAAAATCATTTTCGAATTTTAAAAAAATGTTTTTTTTTAAATTGAAAAAACCAATTTCTTTTTATAAAAAAATCAAATATGAAAACATATAATTTGAAAGTTGAAACGATAAAAATTATATATATGTATACTATTAGAAAATTATATAATATTTATAAATTTTAGTATAGATATAAAAATATAATAAATAAAATTAGTTTTTGCTGTTATAAAAAAAAATTAGTTTTTATATATTTTTTTTGGTTTTTACAATAATTATCAATAAAATTCCGGATCCAGATATCCGGACTGAAAAATCAAGATATACGAATTCGGACTCGGTTTTGACAGATACAACATTTTACTATCCAGATTTGAATTTGGCGTCATTGGATATCAGGATTTACGGTGTAGATCCGGATCGGATCTCGGATCAAATCCAAATTTCGACTAATAAATCTTGAGGTCTACAATAGCTTTAGATTAAAAAATGAATATTTAATTAAAATAAGAAAATTGCCTAGGATAGTCCTAATTTTGTTTGTCATAAATATAGTTCCCAATGATCAAAATGACCAAACTGTTTCATTAAAGAGTTAAATTTATATTTATACCACTTAGGTTAACTAATTCAAACCTTAGGACTTAGAGGTTAGGGAGTGGGGTTTTGGGTTTAAGGTTTAAAATTGTATAAAATTAAAAATAAATACTAAAAATTTGAAAATATATTTTTTAAATAGTTTCAAAAATCACTTTCGAATTTCAAAAAAAAGTTTTTTAAAAAATTTGAAAAAACCAATTTTTTTTATAAAAAATCGAAATTGAAAACATATTATTTGAAACTATAAAAAGTTTTTTATTTTTTATTTTTAATAATTTATTTATTTATTTGTATTTACATACCTAGGATATATAAGTCTTTTGTCCCTCTTGAATGAAACATTTTAGTCATTTTCATTCTTGTATGCTATTTTAGTGACAAAAACATAGCAATGGTAATTGCCTTTAAAATAATTACTAGGTGGATGTCCGCAATTTTGCAGGTTTGAATGTTTTGTAACAATATATTTATTATAGTTTGTCAAATTAAAATATTTTTTCATCATCAAAAATTGTATAAGTGTTTACTGTTAATATTTGTAAAGAATAATTATTTTTGAAAAGATGATTATGACTATTTTAAATATCTGTTGATATTTTGTATTTAATTTTTTACTACAATTAGTTATATATAATATTCATAATTCAGATTTTAATAAAAATGAGTTTTGAAGGTATGTAGTATTGAGACATTTGATTTTTAAATAATTTGTTGCTAAAGTCATATGTCTCTATTAAGATTAAAAGATAAAACAATATGATTGTTACACATTCTCTACATATTCATATTCAATTACATAGGAAATAAAACTACTATATAAATTATATAAATTACTTTTGAAATATATTATATAGTTTATAAGTACTTTAGTAATAAAATGATTTTATGAGCATTACATATATTTTATAAAAATCACATATTTAATTACCATAAATTATTTATGCAATATATTATATCGTTTGGATACTGATAAAAATTGGTTCTAGAAGTGATTTACTTACTCATAAAATAAATAAAACAGAAAATCTTTTAACGAATCAAATTATAATAGTTTTTTATAAAACTCAGAGACACCTAAGCAAAAATTAATTAAATGAGTTATCATTTAATATAAAATAAATTTTCAAAATACATTTTATAAATTAATATATAAGCTTTTATAAATGACTTAGATCCTCTTACAATAATTTAAAACATCTGATAAGTCAATATACATAATTTTATAAATGATTTATAAAGCATGCAAGGAATTTATTAGACATTAATAGTTACTATGATACTTTATATACAAATATAAGGCTTTCTATTCGAATACAAAATCATTATATCAATTCAAATAAACATTTTTGTTTATTATTTTATATAGTCTATAAATATATAAAAATTTTGATCACATTATTACTCTTTCATAGTTTCAACAATTAGTTACCACAAATAATTATTTCTAACATTATGTAGATTATTTGGAAAGTGGTAATTGAATTATCCTTTTCTTTCAGATATAATTATAATAAATAAAATTAAAAATTATTGGCCAGTCAAATTATAACAATATAAAAAGTTCATTTATAATCTACACGTAATAAAAATCACTTATGTGACTTCTCAATTAATATATAGTAGGACTTATATTTTTATAAATAATTTATAACGTTTTATAAATCATTTTAAAATTATGATAAGTTTATTCTGTAAAAAATGATAAATAATTTAAAATAATATTAATAAACATGTTTGGATTTTATAATATTTAAAATATTTATTATATAATTATATTCAAATACAATTCATCAAGTATATTATAAAACTATTATAATTAACTTATATAAAAATTCGTTCATTATATTTTATAGTTTATAAATATTAAAAGTAGTAAATAAAACAGTATTAATTTTTCTATAATTATAAGAATCAATTTTTCTATATTTTTATAAATAATTTATAACATTTTATAAACTATTTTTAAAAGTCTGATAAATTTATTCTGTAAACAACGATAAATAATTTAAAATAATCTTAATAAACATGTTTGGATCTTGTAATATTCAAAATAGTTATTATATAATTATATTTGAATACAATTCATCAAGTAGAGTATAAAACTATTATAATAGGGGGGTTTACCTTTGACCACCACTTCTTAGACCCGAAACCGTCTCTCCCTCCTAAACGCCGTGGTTGAACATTTTACTATCCAGATTTGGATTTGGTCTCACTGGATATCCTGATTTTCAGAGTAGATCCGGATCGGATCTCAGATCGAAGACACATTTTGAATAATAAATTCTGAAGTCTACAAATGCCTTTAGTTTTAAAAAATAAAATCCTCTAAGAAAAATAAATTTAGTCACTTTATTGACTTTTCCTCACGTGTCACTCATACAAGCAGTCTCAGAAAAATTCTTATAATTTCATTGGTTGATGATTTTTAATTTTTATTTATTCTAAGCAAATCTAAAAAAAGAAAATCACAGAATCAATTATTGTTAGTTGCCAAATTATTTACATAGTCTTATGCATAATCATTTATAGTATCAAATGGTATCAAATATGGAAATTCTATATAATATTTCATCATTCCATTTTCTATTAATAATCTATTTATAAATTATATGAAGTATGTTGTTAAAAAGTTGTTAGTAAAACTAATATACTAGCTTTATTTTTCTATTATAAACAATCCTTAAAACATTATTTTTCTATATAAGTCACAATATACATATATAAAACATATAATTTTAATAAAAATATTATAATAACTATTGATGCATCATATAACGAATTTATTAATTATTTAAAATAGTTTAAAATCATCTGTGATGATTAATATATATATTTTTTTAAATATTAAAGTCATTTATATTGATTCATTAGTAATGTTTTATACCAGATATATAATAGTATACAATTATATAAATATTTGGTAATCATTTTAAGGTTTTAAATCATCAATAATGATTATTATATCATTAATAAGAGTTTACAAATCAATATATAAAGATCTATACAAAATGTTATAAATATTTATAAAACCATTTATAAAGAAAAATTTCTCGTTGTTTATAGGAGTTTACAAAATATTTATGATGGTTAGTAGGTTTTAAATCATCACAAAAGTTTTAAAATCTTTATAAATTTTTATATAGGAGTTTACAAAATATTTATAAAATTATTTAAAGTGAAGATTTTAAATTATTGATCGTTAATAACAAATATTTTCTTGAGTTATAGAACCATTTATTAGGATTTATGAAACTATTTATAAAAATTTATGAACTATTTATAAGGATTCTAAAGCTTCAGAGAAATAATTCATAAAATTTAAACTTTGTAAATGTTTTATGTATTATTTATAATGGTATAGTTTCCTTTCTAAGAGGTTTTAAATGTTATCAAATCAGAATCAATTCCAAAATATTATTTCTTACAAGTTCATCATTTTCAAAAACTTTTTTCAAAATCTCCAAAACAAAAAAATTGTTTTGATTTTATTTAAAAGAAAGTTACCAGAAAAATTACATCAATCAAAAAATTTCCAAAAAATATTATGAATAAAAGTGTATTCCTTAATTTATGAAATTTTTATATTCATATATATTGTTTTGTTTCTTCTTAATAATTTTTCGTGTGTTTATACTTTAGTTACAAGCGTGGATCTATTTGTCACATTAGTTGATGTTTTGGATTTTAATAATTTTACTAGATTTGACTCGCGCTTTCAAAACGCGGGATTTAATATTTTGTTATAATTTTAAGATGTTATGAAAATAGTGTATTAACTATAGAATTGTTGATTTTTAAATCAAAAAGTGTTTCTCAATCACTCTATACCAATTTTAGTTGACTGACATCACTTTGGATTATGGTCATTTTCTTCATATTATATATGTATATTTTAGTCTAAATTCAATATTTTTTTTAATAGTTATTATGTGTTTTTTGTATAATAATACAAAGAATTTTATTAATACATGATAATTTATAATAATGGAAGTTTTCATGTTTTGTAATCAAATTATCTATATTTGAATTTTTTAAAAGACATGTGTAAATTTTTTATATTGGTTAACCAAAAAACATTAAAAGCGCATGATTGTCTATTTTTAATAATTTTGTACATCAAATTTTTATAATTTGTTTTGTAACATTATTTTATATTTATTTTCACGAAATATTTAATAATTGTCTGATATGTTTTTGATGACTAATAATTTTTTTTTTGTCAATTTGATGACTAATACTTTAAACATCTACTCTATTAAAATAGAGTCCTAAATCTTAATAGGAATCTTCGATCTTAAAACTTGGAGCGAACATAGAATTTATGCCCAAGACATAACAGCTAGCATAACCGGTCGATGTTTACACAACGTAACAAAAACAAAGGTAAGATATAATTGTCCAGAACAATAATTTTAAAGTATAAGATTATTAGTTGAGAAACTGATGTTGAATAATAGAAAACATAGATTCATTGTCTGCTTCGACTGCTGGTATAATCTGAATTAGAAAACTTATGCAGTAGTTCAAATACGCTTGTTAGAAACAGTCATTGTTTGATACTGAGGCTTTCGAGTCTCATCAAGAAGCAAAAATATTAGAAACTTTTTATGTATTGAACTTTTCCAAAACTTCTAATAATATAAGAGAGACTTAATAATATAAAACAGTAACTAAGCATAAAACCAAATTTGTTAATAAATAACCGAAAGAGAATTTGTAAGTAATAAAAGATAAACCAAACAAAGAAAATCATAGATTATCGAAAATCTCTCTGAATTTTGTGCCCCATGTACATGTTACAAAACCATTAAAAATAATAACATCAATAAGCACTAGTTCAAATAACATATAACATAAGAACATTAATTTATATTCTCATCAGCCAAGACGAATTCCATGGTTCCCCCCCCCCTTGATTAATGTTTTGTTTCAACGTATGTAGAACCTTGACATGAACAATCTTAGTCGTGCGCCTTGGCTTCAACTCGTTGATGGCGAATGCTGCTTCATTAGATGCTATTTTTTTCTTTGACGGAATGAGTTTGTTTATTAGAATGCTGCTTCATTAGAATGCTGCTTCATTAGAAGCCATTTTTTTTCTTTGACGGAATGAGTTTGTTTAGGAAAAGGCCTCAGTGTTTATAATAGGAAGAGTAGATTAGGTTTGGGCTGAAAACTTGTAGAATACTCAAAATATTGGCGAGATTTTTGCAGTTATTAGTAGTAATTACAGTTACCAATTGAAAACCTAAAATATTATGTGCGTAACTTAGACATAATTTTTGACATAATTTTTTAAATTCTAAAATGCAATTATATATTTTATAAGCAATTATATATTTTATAAGAAATTATTATATAAAATCACTTTATATATAATTTCAGTAAATTGATCCTCAAAATTGTTGCAGTTAAGTAAACTACATGATAGATGATTTGACTTTTATTTTTTTTATAAAATACGTATAATTTATTCTCTCATTATAAGGTCACTACAAAAACAATAAAAATAATTGTTAGACAAAATGAATAACATTCCGATCAGATAAAAAGTTTGAACTAAAATATTTATTAAAAACACAAAATACTACACTATATCATTGTACTATTTACTTAATGTTTAAAATAATTTTGATGTGAAATTTATTTGGAAAATACTTATAATGGATCACATTTGTTTATGTTCCATGATATATAATTAACTATTAGATTAACATTTATTAATTATATTATTTATTAATACATATATGTTCAGAAATATTTTACTATTTTATTAGCATCATCCTTATCTTCCACAAATGATTTTTTGTTTAGTAGAAATGCATTTTTTCGCCATCGTTTTTTATTGACATTTTTTTATTATAATTAAGTTAGTTGAGATGACTTTAAGATACGGCTTTGTTTTGAATATGAGAATAAACTGTTGGTGTGTTTTCACCGCTTTCGAAAATCTTGTTTTTCCTAATGTTTTTTTCTCGAAGCTTGACTCATTTTTAATTTCTTTATCTCACTTATGATTTTTAGAGTTTTGTTTTATTATATTCAACCTATTAGCGAGACAATTTTTGCATTTTTGGGTTTTTGTATCTCATTTTTGGATTTTTATTTTGTTATGCTTATTTCTAGATTTGGAAGGTCAATGATCAATATTGTTAATTACAGGTTCTTTTACTCCATCCTCTGATTATATCACTTATTTAAAATGATTATATTTGTTTTCTCAACAAATTATATTTGTTTGTTGATTTTTTTATTTGCTTAGTTGAACTCTATTTTGGTTGGCTCTATAGAGAGTATTAAGTTTTATTGTTGGTTGTAATGGTAAGGCCGATCCTGCTATTTTAAGAATTTTGTGAATCTTACTATCTTCTTCCATATCCGACAAAAGATAGGATGTTTTGGTTGGCTCCATACGAAATGCTGTTTTTTATTTTCATTGTTTCTGAGTCTCCGATTTCGTATGTGTTTTTGTGGCGCAGTTTAATATAGCCTCTAATGTTGCGTCTGTATATTTTTTTGTCAACGGTATAAGTATTGTTTTTCAACTGCATATGCATATCTTTTTAAGTACGACTGATTTTTGTGATTATGGGCTGCATCACTTTCCTCCAACTGAGATAGATAAAGAGAAAAAGACAACAATATTGTGAAAGATCTCAAATAATACAATTTCTTGGGCTATAAGATTTTGATGGCACAACCTTTCTTTCAAGATCTATGGTGGTTTCCAATAACATTTTTTCCTGTAAATTAATCAATATGAGAGTGTTGTATTGAGATAATTGAACACTGTGAAAGTTTATGTACTTTTGTTTTGAGTTCAGAATGTTGATCAAGCATTGACCGGGACTGGCACTTAGACAACAATTCCAAGATTTGGTACTGTTCTAAATTCTCTTTAGACTAAAAGAATCAAATATAAGCTTATGGTTTCTTGAGATTCTGTATACCTTTGTGGATCTTATCTGTCTAAGTGATGTATCTACTTGATTTGTAGCTGCTCAAGCTCATCCACTGCCATCCCGGCTATCTCTTCACCTAGCAAATGCCTAAAGTCAGAAGAGTTATAAGTATACAGAGACATGGAGTAAGCATTCACATGTGTAATGAATAACGCTATGTACCGTTGTGAATGTTGTAAGATCTCTACTCTTGATTTGAGCTTCAAGTAGTCCTCGTACTTCTCCATTCACATAAGAATCGTGAACGATGCCAATATCTGGAGATCAAATAACACCAATCAAGACCACTTCGTCTGAAATATAAAAAAATAGCATAAACAATATCAAACTTATGTGTATTGTTTCCTTGTTTTGATCATAGGAAACTTATTTAAGCAGATCCGACCAGAAGATATATAAAAATGCTCCATCTTACTCACTTGTTTCGTGTCTCTATATCTATCTCGACTTCTCCGTTGCTCTTCATCTCAATATCTCTGTCACTTACTCTGTTGCTCTCCATCTCGTTCTCTCGGTTTCTTACTCCAGCGCTATCCCTGTCGATTTCTCAGATGTGAGAGACGATTGGTTCAGAAATAATAAGCCAACAAAAACAATCAAACCAGAAGGCTCTGTAAATCAGAATTATAAGGGGGAGGAAGGTTCACTTGATGTTTATAAAATGAATAAAGAAGAAGACTGGAAAGAGTGTGACGTTCAAACTTTTTGATTGATGCAATTAAAAAAAAAAGAAGAAGAACAACTTGGAATTTGCTGAGATGGAGATGAAGAGATGCGAAAGGGGAAAATTGGTGTGAAGGAAACAAAAGAACAAACCTATTTGCACGAAGAAATCAACTTAAACCAATCCTTCATTCCATTTATCGTACAAAAAAAAAATTCCAGCTCTTATAAACTCACATCCGAGAGCCTATCACCTCCCATGTGAGAGCTTAAACTGCAGCAATCGACTTTGTTATCTCTCTCTTCACACTCTCCGTAACTTGTTCCATGGCTATCCATCTTGATATGCCCGTCGCCTGGTCCATAAGCCCTCCTCCCGCTTGCTCCGCCGCTTGCTATGAACCCTCCCACTCGGAGAAAAAAATCCTGGAATTAGCCATAACACAGATCTATTAGTATGAAATAAAAGAGATACTAAGATAAGATGAGATTAAGGAGAGAAGCACTTACACATATTTATAATAAGAATTCACCGCCTTTCAGATCAAAGAAACATTGAAGACGACGCAGTGGGGTAGTGAATCAATGAGATTAATCACTAAGCCTTTACTCAGACCGTTTCGACTGGTGTGAAGAAGGGGAAACGGCATCAGATCACCGCCCGGGGAAGAGGACCTTGGTTTCTTCTCCGTCGTATTAGGGTTGGCGACAACATCACTCAATCGGGCTGACAAAATACCGAACTCCACAGCCCAACGCTCAACTCACAAAACAAAGCCCACAAAGGTAACGTTTAATGAAACACGGCGTTAGCAACTCATGGACACGTGTCGGCGTCACAGAGACCCTATTTGTGACATGGCGTCTAACGTGTCAACAGGAGAGAAAGAACCATATTTTATAGTAATAGATATATATGTTCTAACAATAATGTTATAAAACAATTTAATGAATTATTGATTTGTAAAAGATGTAAAAAAATGTAACTAAATATTACATAAATCCTACTAACTTTTTTTAAAAGTATTAATAAATAAAATATGTTTAAAATTAATTGGACTTTGTAGTCTGGTGGTAAAGAACTCACAACTGTGAGTTCCGCCACTAGGTTCGAGTCGCAGCCACTGTTAGATTAACATGAGATGATTACCAGTCTTCTCTAAATGTTTTCGGCGGCTTTTCTGGCGGACAAATTCCCAGATTTCTGGGATAGTCATTAGGTGTTAGTCGGGAGTTCCTTGGGACATCCGAATACGAGGGTCATCAAAAAAATATGTTTAATATTAGCTACTAAAAATTCACTTTTTGATTTTAAAATATTAATATATGTTATAAAAAATAAAATATTATATTGTATCAAAATTTTTAACTTAGTAAATATTTAATTAAAATAATGATTTAGCTCTAGTTTTGACCACCACTTGGTCCATCTTCCAAGACCCGAAACCGTCTCTCCTAGACGCCGTCGTTGAACTCTTTTCAACAGGCGTCGAGAGTCTCACACGAATTCGAAAGTCCGTCCACATCAGAACCGTCTTAAACTCGGCCGCGCTACAGAGATGACTATGCCCTGCGGCAACGGCCTAGACTCTGAATCAACTGTAGAAACCGAATTAGCGTCTCTCCGTAACCGCGTCAAGGTAGTTTTTCTCCTCTAATAATTTTGGTGAAGTAACCAAGAAATTGATTGATCTATATATCTCACCAGGAGTTAGAGGCGGAGAATGCCAAATTGCTATTACAGGTTTCGAGTTGCCAATGCCAACAGGTTAACTATTTTCTTAAACTTGTCATTGTTTTTGGTTGTCCATGTGTTGGGTGTTTAACTTTATTTTTCTGTAGATGGAAGTGAAGCATGATGTGCCTGTGTTAGATTCTGGAAATTTAGTTAGGAGAAGCAGGAGAGGTAGAAAACGAGCTGATAAAGTCATACCGACTCATCTTATCTCAAAGAGATTTGTTGCTCTCAAAATCATGTATTTTGGTAAGAGGTATGATGTGTTTTCTTTAGCTCTCTCTTCTCCATGAAATCTTATAAATGAATTTTAACTTTTTCTTGTTATAGATTCTATGGCTTTTCTGCCGAAGCACAGATGGAACCAAGTATTGAGGTTTGGTTATGTTCTCTCCTTATGTTTTGTGTTTACAACATGAGTAAGTAACGTCTGTGCAGTCAGAAATTTTCAAAGCACTAGAAAGGACACGGCTTTTAGTTGGTGACAAGAAGGACTCTAATTACTCCAGGTGCGGGAGAACAGATAGAGGTGTTTCGTCAACAGGTCAGGTGGGTTGCTTGAGCTTTGTATTACCTTGTTTCTCTCCCACCAGTTTGTATGTGGTGAATCATCTTGTGTGTCAATGGTATACCTTTACATAGATTCATTTTAAACTCACCAGTTTAGATATCAATTACTCATCATGCTGGTCTTCTTACAGAACATTCCGTAGGGTAGCATTTCGGAAGCAGTAACTCATATATGCATTTGATTCTTGATTCAGGTGATTGCTTTGTTTCTAAGGTCCAGACTGAAGACACCTTCTGGAGACTCTGAGGCCCAGAAAATTAATGGAAGTAGGTTTACTCTGAGAATGTTTCTCACTACTCAGTCTACTTGTTTCTCCTGTCTCGTAATGGTGTTTATGTAATTCTCTGTTCTATCTTGTCTAGGACCAGAATATGATTATGTAAGAGTGTTGAATCGTGCTCTCCCTGATGACATCCGAGTTTTGGGATGGTCTCCCGCTCCCCTTGACTTTCATGCAAGGTGAGAGCGTTGCCTTCTTTTCCTTCTGTTCTTGTGTGCATGCGTTATTCTCCCCTTCAGACTCCAGAGTATTCTGTGAACCACTTTTGGAAGGGGCGTGCTTATCTTTATGTTTCTTTGGGTACAGGTTTAGTTGCTCGGCTAGAGAATACAAATATTTCTTCTGGAGACAAGACCTAAATCTTTCGGTGCAGTGATCCTCTACACTTGTGATATAAAGTCAAAGCACTTCATGATTGAAACAATCTAAGATGCTTAATTTGATTTGCATTTTTTTCTCTAGGCCATGGACATTGCTGGTAAGAAGTTCATTGGAGAGCATGATTTCAGGAACTTTTGCAAGATGGACGTAGCAAATGTGCATTGCTATACACGACGTGTTACTTTCTTTGAAGTCTCTCCTTGTCAAAATAGGTCGGCTTTGGTAAAAAAGAGCTCATTGAAGCAAGTTTTTCTGTTTCCAGTTTGATTACTGCTGGCTGCATTAGTATACTAACTGATTTTGGAAGCTACAAAAGGCTTAGGTCAACTAAGAGTTTTGCTTAAGACCGCATGCTTTTCTGGAACATAGGGTTTTATGACAAGAATTGGGCAAACTTTTAACAGTTCACAAAATCATAGAAACAAATTAAATTGTGCATCCTGTTAGGTACAATAGCACCCATTGTTAAGCTCTGACCAGTCTTTTCTGATCATTTTACTGTTGTCTTTATTTTTTTGCCTTTAGTCCTAAAACCTCCTGTGATGTATTTGTTTTTCTTCTTGTGAAGTCACGAGGGTGATCAGCTTTGCACATTTACAATGAGAGGCAGTGCTTTCCTTTGGCACCAGATCCGCGCCATGGTTGCTGTGCTATTCATGATTGGACAGGGCGTCGAATCTGTTGATGTAAGTTCTTAGGCGCCTTCTTGTCATCTTTTCCCAGCTCAATCCCACCCTTACTTAGGGGGTTCATATTTTCAGGTGATAGATACATTGTTGGACACCAAGAAAACGCCAAGAAAACCTCAATACCTCTTGGCCTCAGAGATCCCCTTAGTCCTCTGTACATGCGAATTCGAAAATGTCAACTTCATTTGTTCTTCTGGTAATGAAATGAGCTTTGCTCGAGATAATCTTGGAACTGAGTTTCAGAAAAGCTAATGATAATAGCAAATCTCTTTTTTTTTTTGTCTAAAAGGTGCTGCAGAGTCATTGAGGTCTCATTTTAAGAAAGAATCGCTGACGTACCAACTAGAGTCCGTGATTTTCCAGGAGGCTCTCCGGAACTGTTTACCTATAGGCAATGGTACGTATCCCCCTCTACCCTTAGTAGTAACCTAACCTGAGTTCAATGAAAGAGAGAATCAACTCAAAGCTTTTTTGAGTTTTAACAGATCAAATCTCATTTAATAGTGAAGAAAAGAAGAAGAAAGCAGCAATACACGTTCCTCTATTATCTCGTCCTACTGAGCGTAAGTATCTCTATATCTCACTGCAAACATGTAGAGATGCAAAGATGGAGAGCTCTTGTATGATGATCCTTATCTTTTTATTTCTGCAGCTTCGTATGAAGAACGATCTGCGAAATTGAAACCCAGACAAGAAGAAACATGTCCTGTGTAGTGTAATCGACCAACAGGGATCTTCTCGGCGACCATTAAAAGAACAGAAAGGCTTCTCAATTTGTTTGTTGTAGCAGTTGATTGAGGATTTCTGATTTGATGATATAAATTTTGATTTCATATAATATGATTCGATACTTTTATGTAGATTCATATTGGTTTCAAACTTTTGATTTATTCTCTTTTTAACAGTTTGCATATGAACAGTTTATATATTATTATTTAAAAAAAAATGTAGCCAAAAATTGATAAAAATGTATTTCTGGTCGACGATATCAACAGATCTTAACAATATGGCATATTGTTACTACTTAGTCCTGTTCAAAATCGCGGCCGCTAGGTGTTTGGAGTTTGACCGCGGAAATCGTTGAAGCTGTGTATTGATTTGCCTAATTCTCGAGTTGATCGCTTAATTTTCAAGTTGACGTTTAATTTCCGTTTAATTCCAGCGTAAAGTTTTTTTTCGCCTAAAACACTGTTGACTATTGACTATTTTTTATTCGTTATTGAATAACAGAATTTGTATAAATATCATTACCAAATAATAACAATTAGCTATTAAGTCCAAAATCATTGTTCAAACCTAAAACAAATACATATATATTGCAATTGGAGATTCTAACGTATCAAATAAATCATAATCTAAATGATTCAACAAATCAAAAAAAACTATTTAAATGTTTTTATAAAAATTTATGTAATTATGTCTAAGAACTTGCAACATCATGTTTAAAAATAGCTAAATAAATTATAAATATATAAAACTATATTTAAAACTAGTTTCTAGTTTCCGAATACTCCTTAATTTTTTTGGTAACTCGCTAGAGCCTAGTGCGTTTCCGAACAGGGCTACTTCCTAGTGTCGGGAAGAAGTCTGTCGGAACAAAACGGCTTCGCTACCAAGACCAGAAGCGCGGTGAAACTGAAACATAAAAACAAAGAGTTGAAAGTGAAACAAGAGCGTCATAGTTCAGTTTTGGTGAAGCCTCAAATGGAATGGCTCGAGTTTACATGGAGACGCTGATACAGAGATGCGTCACTTTCCCCCAAATCAAAGAGCTCCACTCCCATTTCGTCACCGCCGGCCATCTCCAATCCTCCTTCCTCCGCTCTCGCCTCCTCGATCGCTGCGCCGTTTCTCCCTTCGGAGACCTCTCCTTCGCCCTACAGATCTTCCGCCGCATCCCTAAACCTTTAACCAATGATTGGAACGCAATCATCCGCGGATACGCCGCCAGTTCCCAGCCGTCCCTCGCGTTCTCGTGGTATCGCTCCATGTTGTTGTCGCAAGCTTCGTCGTCATCGTCTCTGTCTAGAGTCGACGCTCTCACATGCTCTTTCACTTTAAAAGCCTGCGCACGTGCGCTCTGCTCCTCCGCCACGGCCCAGCTTCACGCTCAGATTAACCGTCGCGGGTTACTCGCGGACGCGCTTCTTTGCACAACCTTGCTCGATGCCTACTCTAAAAACGGAGATTTGGCAAGCGCGCATAACCTGTTCGACGAAATGCCTGTTAGAGATGTCGCGTCGTGGAACGCTTTGATCGCTGGATTAGCGTCTGGGAACCGAGCTCACGAGGCGTTGGAGCTGTATAAACGAATGGAGATTGAAGGAGTTCGAAGAAATGAAGTAACTGTTGTTGCTGCTCTCGGAGCTTGTTCTCACTTGGGTGCTATTAAGGAAGGTGAACATATCCATGGCTACGTAAAAGACGCGAACTTGGATCAAAACGTGTTCGTCAGCAACGCGACCATCGATATGTATACGAAATGCGGGTTTGTGGATAAAGCTTTTCAAGTGTTCGATCAGTTCACAAGCAAGAAGAGCATTGTTACGTGGAACACTATGATCATGGGGTTTGCTGTGCACGGAGAAGCGCACAAGGCGTTAGAGATGTTCGAGAAACTTGAGCACAACGGCAGCATCAAGCCTGATGATGTCTCCTACTTAGCTGCTCTAACCGCGTGCAGACACGCCGGATTAGTGGAGTACGGTACATTTGTATTCAACAACATGGCTTGTAACGGCGTCGAGCCTAACATGAAGCATTACGGCTGTGTGGTTGATCTGTTGGGCCGCGCAGGAAAGCTGAGAGAAGCTCACGACATTATATGCTCCATGTCTATGGTACCGGATCCTATTTTATGGCAAAGCCTTCTTGGAGCTTCAGAGATTCACAAGAACGTCGAGATGGCTGAAATAGCTTCTAAGAAACTGATTGAGTTGGGTGTTTACAACGACGGGGATTTCGTCTTGTTATCCAACATTTATGCAGCGCAGGGAAGGTGGAAGGACGTAGGACGAGTGAGAGGTGATATGGAGACTAAACAAGTGAAGAAGATTCCCGGTCTTAGCTACATAGAAGCTGAAGGAACTATACATAAATTCTACAATAGCGATAAGAGCCATCAACTGTGGAGAAAGATCTATGAGAAGATCGATGAGATCAGGTATATATATTTTGCAATTAGTACACAACTGAGAATTGCAAATCTATTGCTTTTGGGTTTACTCTTTTTTTTCATTTGATGAAATTAGTTTCAAGATAAGGGAAGACGGTTACGTGGCGCAGACGGGACTTGTGTTGCACGACATTGGAGAGGAAGAGAAAGAGAACGCTTTGTGTTATCACAGCGAGAAATTGGCGGTGGCTTATGGATTGATGATGGTGGAAGGTGCGGGAGAGGAGACTCCGGTGAGGGTTATAAAGAATTTGAGAATTTGTGGGGACTGTCATGTTGTCTTCAAACATATCTCGAAAATTTATAAGAGAGAGATCATTGTTAGGGATAGAGTTCGGTTTCATAGGTTCAAAGACGGCTCTTGTTCTTGCAAAGATTATTGGTGACATTACAATATAAAGAGGCGATGATGAGTATGATAAGAACTTGTATGTATTTGTATTAAGATCCGCCCAACCACCCTCTCTTAGACTCTACAGATCAGAGTACTAAGCCTAACTTGTATCTCACAAACGAGCATACAACTCTCGTGATTCCAACTGAATGAATAACTGTAACAACTAATGAATCCCTTATATACTGAGACTCATTTACATTCTTTATTAGTCACGTAACTAACTTGCCAGCTAAGCAACACTCGCGTTCCTTTCCTCTTCGCTTCTTTTCTTTCTCCTTGAGATATAAACTCTCGAAGGCATATCAATACCCCCCGGGTAGAGAACGAGCTTGTCCTCAAGCGAATAACTTGGAAATTGATGCTTCAGATCAGATAAACGCATCCAAGAATTCTCATGAGACGGCAGGTTCTTCCATGACACCAACACCTCCAAATGTCCTTCAGCATCATATCGTGTACTAAGCAACTCGTTAGGTTCCACCAGTAACTCATCATCTCGAGACAAGGACACCGGTAAAGGAGTAACAATGCTACCCTGTTCAATGACTGCTTCAGCTGAGAGACATGAAAAACCGGGTGTACCTTTGATCCTTTTGGCTTATCGTCCCAATTCTTTCCAGAACCTCATAACGACCATAGTAACGTGCAGCAAGCTTCTGACAGAGACGCCGACTCACAGTCTGCTGTCATATGGTCGCAACTTCCAGCTCTGCCCATTCACAAGGACTCGATTCTATGTCCAAACATCACATGCCAGCAGATGTGGTCACCATCATAGGTACTCAAGATATGTCTATGATCGATCTCCTTATGCTTTCCTCGTCGAGACAAAGCCTCCTTCTTCTATTGCCTTGGCTGATCGATCCGTATCGGGCTTATCTGATGGAAGACCAGAACATCCACCTACTTACGGTCCGCCCTCACTTATCTCTTCCTTAGATTAACCGAATCCGCTAATGTGTCCAATGGAAGGGAGGCTACAGGTGTAGCTTCAAGGTGTAGGGTAGAAGTCAGGCTATACACTAGGATGGCAGTCCCAACTGAGATGAGTACTTTGCTGGAATGGCAGCCCCAACTGCTTAGCTCAAGGAACAACACGACCTCTATACCCCCGAGGAGACTCCAATGAAGATGGTGGAGGAGCGGAAGGCTGATAGGTGTGCTCAAATAGATTTTCACACAACCTCAAACTCCAAATCTCTTCTTTTCTTATCTGTGTTATTCTTCATAATATCTTGAGCACGAAGCAAGTGCTGTTTAACGTCCTGTAGCATCACATCTCGATCTCGTAACATCGTTTCCAACTCAAAATTCTTCGTAGAACCCTCTTCAAACCGTAACAGAGCAGGCGGTTCACGACCATAGACCATTTGAAACGGAGTACACCTAATAGCTGTGTGATAAGACGTATTGTACCAAAGCTCAGCCCACATCAAATACTTGGACCACGTCTTAGGATGCACAGAAGCGAAGCAACGTAAGTAGGTTTCAAGACAACGGTTCAAAACTTCAGTTTGACCATCCGAATGAGGATGAAAAGCCGTGCTAAAGCGAAGAGTAGTACCAGCTGCCATGAAACAATCTTTCCAGAAAGTGCTGAGAAAGATCTTGTCTCTATCAGAGATGATTGATCTAGGGAAACCATGAAGTTTGACCACACTTTCCACGAACTTCTGAGCAACATCTGCAGCAGTAAACAGATGCTTCATTGGGATGAAGTGACTGTATTTACTTAACCGGTCAACTACCACAAAGATCACGTTCCAGCCTCTAGAAACAGGCAAACCCTCAATAAAATCCATCGAGATGTCTTCCCATATCTGATTCGGAATGTCAATAGGTTGCAGCAATCCTGCTGGTACACGCGTAGAGTATTTATGCGTTTGACAAATCTCGCATTCTGCTACATACTCTTGTACACTCTTCCTCATCTTTGGCCAATAAAATGTTGCCCGAATCCTCTGTAGTGGTTTAAAAACACCAGAGTGTTATCCCAACAAGCTGTCGTGACATTTACGCAAATCACTGGAATGTGGATCGAGTTACTTGGCAGAAACAAACGGCCTTTGTAGAACAACCTTCCTTGCACCACTGTAAACCCTTCCTTAGGTGCTTCACCACTACTTACTTTCGCAATCAGATGTTGTATGCTCGTTCTGATCCACTTCTGCATAAATGTCTTGAGCTTGTAAAGACGCTGGCAACGTCAAGGCAAAGAATCTAGGGATCACCTCAATAGCAGTATAATGAACTATTCTTGACAGACCATCAGCTACACGATTCTCTGCTCCCACCTTGTACTCAATGTCGAAATCATAACCCAAAATACGTGTCAGCCATCGTTGATAATCCAAAGTAACCTCACGTTGCTCCAACAGATACTTAAGACTCTGTTGATCCGTTCTTACTACAAACCTTCTGCCCAACAAATAGTGACGCCATTTTTGAATAGACAACACAATAGCCATTAATTCCCTCTCATAAATCGGTTTCTGCTGTTCCTTCTCTGTCAAGGCATGGCTGGCTGAAGTAAGCAATGGGGTGTTTACCCTGCATCAGTACTGCTCCCAAGCCATATCCCGACGCGTCAGACTCGATGATAAAGACTTGAGAAAAATCAGGAAGCTTCAATACCGGAGTTGACGTCATAGCCTTCTTCAATGCTTCAAAAGCCACAAGAGTGTCGTTAGACCATTCAAACTTGTCTTTTTTAAGTAGCTCTGTTAGTGGTCTCGCTAACATCCCATAATGCAATACAAATCTTAGGTAATATCCAGTTAGTCCCAAGAAACCTCTGACATCCTTCACTGTTCTAGGAATTGGCCATTTAACCACTGCTTTTATCTTTTCTGGATCTGTAGAAACGCCTTGCTCTGAAATACAATGCCCCAAATACTCAATCTGCGTTTGACCGAAAGCACACTTTTTTCTGTTCGCAAACAACTTGTGCTTGCAGAAGATCTTCAACACTTCTCTGAGATGCTCTACATGTTCTTCCATTGAAGAGCTATACACCAATATGTCATAAAAAAACCAACACGAACTTGCCCAAGTAAGGTTGAAACAGCTCGTTCATGAGAGACTGAAAGGTAGCTGGAGCATTCATCAATCCAAACGGCATGACTGTGAATTCATAATGCCCCTCATGTGTCCTAAACGCAGTCTTCTCAATATCCCCTTCTTTCATACGTATCTGATGATAACCCGATCTCAAATCCAGCTTAGAAAACCACTTGGCTCCGTTGAGTTGATCCAACAGCTGGTCTATCATAGGGATGGGATACTTGTCTGGAACGGTAGATCGATTTAGCATCCTATAATCCACACAAAACCTCCAACTCTTGTCCTTTTTCTTTATCAAAAGAACAGGACTAGAATAAGGACTATGGCTCCTGCGAATCACTCCAGTCGCTAACATCTCCTTAACACTCTTCTCCATGATTTCTTTATGCACTTGAGGATATCTATAAGGCCTCACAGTAACCGGTCCACAACCTTGTTGTAGGATGATCCCATGTTCACGTCCACGTACCGGAGGAAGCTCGGTAGGTTCGTGAAAGATATGCTCAAACTCATTCAACAAGTCAATGAGTTGAGGAGGAGTCTCAGAGTCTGGCTGTAGTGATTCAATCATATTTTCTTGGCGCAAACTTGGCTGTTCTCCTATTAATGTAATCTGCTTCCCTTCATAAGCAAACGTGTATTGATGCCTCTCCCAATCTACTTCACATTTCCCAAGCCTACGCAGCCAATACATGCCAAGAGTGACATCAATATTTCCTAACTCCAAAACAATGAAATCCGTAGTGAAAGTCCACCCTTGGAGAGTTATTTGCACATTTCTACAAACTCCCACTCCACTCACGGAAACTCCTGTACCCAACAACACTTCCAGGCTATTACTCTTCTCAGTAACTAGCTTCAGCTGCTCTGCTACTGCTGGTGATATGAAGTTATGAGTGGCTCCACTATCTAACATCACCAATAAAGAACATTTCTTGATACTGCCTTGGAGCTTAGTTGTAGTTGGTGAATCTTTTCCCAAAAACGACTGTAGAGATAAGGTCTTTAATTGTGGTTCCCACAGTATCTCATCCGTCTCTGTATCAGTAGTCTCTTGATCAACTAGCTCCAACTCAACTCCATTAAAAACTGTCAAAACACGAAGAGAAGCATTTGGACAAACTCCATTAACAAGATGCTGACGACTCCACTTAGCATCACACTTAAAGCACAAGCCAAGTCGTCTCTTTTCTGCAATCTGTGCTTCTGAAAGACGCAGTGCTTGTCTCGCAGTTCCCTGAGGTGTTGGAGTTGTTGTTACTGCAGGTTGCGCGGTTTGTTTCTGCTTCCAACTACTCGTAGGAGCATAACTCGAGTAAGATTTAGAACTACTGCTCATTGTTGAGTTCCCTTTCGTTTTCCTCAATTGAACCTCCTTCTTCACCACACTAAACAGAGAACTGTCTTCCATCTGATAAGCCGTAGCAATCATATCTGGAAGATCCACAGGCTTACACATCGTCACTACCTCTCTCATCTCTTCAGTAAGACCATTCATGAATATCCCTTCACGCTGAGTATCCGAGATGCCAAAAGCTTGTGTTGACAGGTCCTCAAACTGGGTGAATATATTCTGCAATCGTTCCCGTCTGACGAACGGCGAAGAACGGTTGACTAGGATCTCGCAATCGCACTCTGCTGAATCGCGTGATCAACCTTTGCTTGAAATCTAACCATGTCTCAAACGGTCGCCTCAAGATTTCACTATTGAACCAGCTCAGCACATCACCGCTCAAACTGACCGAAACCAGCTCGATCTTCGCTACCTCATCGTAACCTCCCAATCGAAAGAATCTTTCAGCTAAATGCGATCCAACCGTACGCATCTTCACCATCGAAGATCGGAAGTTCGACGCGTTTCATCATCTCTCGATGATCGCTTATCGCGTTCTGAACCCTAGCTTCTCCCATCGTAGGACTCCGGCCAGGAATCGAGTCAGAGTTGTGTACTCGATTGTCACTGGTTGACGGAATCTGTTGATGATCTTGAATCGCCGTCGTATTCTTCGTTAACAAGTTGAACAGCTCCGTGAACATATCCTCCAAGCTCGTCATCGAAGCTCGTAACTGCACCGTCGATTCTTGTTGCTCGGCGTAGTTCGCCGCAACCGTCTGTGAAAGAGATTCTAACGTCGTCGCTCTCGTCATCTTCAAATCGCGATCTGTTCGATCCAGAACGCTCTCACGCACCAATTTGATAAGAACTTGTATGTATTTGTATTAAGATCCGCCCAACCACCCTCTCTTAGACTCTACAGATCAGAGTACTAAGCTTAACTTGTATCTCACAAACGAGCATACAACTCTCGTGATTCCAACTGAATGAATAACCGTAACAACTAATGAGTCCCTTATATACGGAGACTCATTTACATTCCTTATTAGTCACGTAACTAACTTGCCAGCTAAGCAACACTCGCGTTCCTTTCCTCTTCGCTTCTCTTCTTCCTCCTTGAGATATAAACTCTCGAAGGCATATCAGAGTATGTTTCTTTAAACCAAAAATTTTGACTAGGCTTTTTACAGAAACACTAATTATAAATGAAAATGAAAAAATCATACATTCTCTTTAACAAGAAGTGCGTGGAATAATATTTTTTTGGTGAAAGTTTTATATGATTGCATTTTCTCTTTATTTAAAGTAGGCATATGCATAAAATACTTAATCTGAAATCTGAACCATAACCCAAACCAAAAAAAAAAAAATCTGTACTTAGTCTGAAATTTAAGAAATACATGAATGGGTTTTGTAAGATGATACAAGACATATCCGAACCTCAAGTATTATTAGCCGAACATAAACGGATAACCCAGAAAAATCAAAAAATCCAGAAAAAATAATCTTAAAACCTTTAGTATGTCTAAATTAATCACAAATATAAACATTTGAAACTTAAATATGTATTTCATATATTTAATTATATATTTATTTTGAAATGATATCTAAAAGGTATTTATTTATTTTATTTTAAAATACCGTAAATATCCAATTCTTTTTTTTTTTGAATTATACAGAGGTATCCTGGCCCCATCGAAGTGGTCCAGACTAGTCACGTGTTGCCACATGTCGGTAAATATCCAATTCTATATAAATACATATTTATTTCTTTTTTTTGCTTTTAATTTTGGATTTAACTTCATATATATCTTAACCGAACCAATATAACCAGATCCGAACGGTATATGGTTAGTCTATGATTTTTACGATGTAATACAAATTAGAACCAAAAAAATGTGTTATATCCGAATTCAATCCGTACTTAAAAATTTACCAGAATGAGACTTATGGTGTGATTTAAATGAGAACCAAAATCAAAAAATTCCTATTCCGTAACCCAATGGGTATCTGAACGCTCAAACCTAATTTTAAAATATTTCTATGTTTTGTTTAAAATAGTTTTATATTTAATAAATATTTACATATTTGTTGGAATAACCCGTAATATTAACTCATAAAAATATCAACAATACCATGTTCTATCATATCATCAAGCATTCATAGTAGTTAAGTATTAATATTTATTGTATCAATATATATATATATATATATATATATATCTATTTTTAATACTATATCTATAGGAATTATATTATTATGTATCTATAGTGAGGGTTTTCAAGAATTTGTCTTTTGCATTTGGTTTAAATTATAGTTGTATAGGCATGTATAATTTTTATTATATTAATAAATAAAATATAATTGCTTAGTTACTTAAATTTAATGTGAATAGAAATTGAATTCATTATTTTTTAAAGAAAATAGATTAGTTATTTAGCTCCTTAACATTAGGAAAGTGTATATATTTAATAATATTTATGTTAGGTATAAGTAGAAATAACAAAAAAAGCTAGTTAAATGTATGGTTCAACCTAGACTACGTGTAAGTAAATAAAATTACTTCTGTTTTAATAGTATCAATGATTAATTCTATTTTAATATCATATATAATATAATTATAAAAATTATAAAGATATAATATATTTTTATAATAGAATGTTTATATTAAATTAATTTATAATTATACTATAATACTAATTACAAAACTAATCAATTCATTAATTAAACAATATTTAAAAAGTTTAATAAGATTTTGTAAGTTTTTTTCTCAGAAATTTTTTATAACTAAAATTAATTAGATTACACTTAAAATTCATTTATTATTAATATCCTTATAACTATGTAGAAATGTTCTATATTTAATAAATTAATGGTTTGTTGAAAATAACTCGGTTTTGTCATTCACTGTTTAAGAAAATATTTTATGTAAAACAAGAATTTTTCTTTGTCATGGTTTAGAAATTTTATAAGGATATGTTATATATTTAATAAAGTATTGGTTTCTTCAAAAAACTCATTTTATCATTCACATATTTAAAAAATATTTTATGTAAAATAAAATAATAATTTCTGTCATGGTTTATATATTACTTAATCTAAACTTTGGCTTTTATCTTGTTCTTGTTTGATTATTTTATGTATATAAGATACAGATTATAAAATGCAAAATGGAAAATGATAAACAATATCACAATGTTTTGAATGGTTAAGAATAATTAACGATTGAGTTCATTTGAAAAAAACTAATGTTTTCTTTATGTTTATACAAAATTTATAAATTAATCTTTATTATAAAATTTTATGGACCATATTTGACAAGACCCACACCACATTAGGGTTTTTATACGGTATATTATCTTATAAAATTGTGTCATATTTTGAATCATACCAATCCGAGCATTGTGAAAATTATTAATTTTGTGGTAATAAACTTATCTAATACTAATTTATACTAAATTTTAAAATTATTTTTATTTTATTTT
Organism: Raphanus sativus; assembly: GCF_000801105.2. NCBI lineage: Eukaryota > Viridiplantae > Streptophyta > Magnoliopsida > Brassicales > Brassicaceae > Raphanus > Raphanus sativus. The sequence goes on from NC_079511.1 coordinate 16,327,432, forward strand.
ATAAACCAAGTGTTACAAAATTTAAATACAGTTACACAGTCTAAAATGGTTTTATTCTCATTTTCTATAGCATTTATAAACTTCTTAAATACAATTATATATATCGAATTTTCGAAGAAATTCCAAAATATTTAGTACATAATACTAGCTCCTCCTCCTGTAGAATAGGAATTAATTACTATTTATTATTTGAATTTAGGATAATAGGAGTATGCAAATATTTGGTATACATATGAAAATTCTGTTTGGAAAAATTCAGCGGCCCCAGATGCTACCAGATGCACATCTTCTCACATTCCGCTTTGGTGTTTCGGTAGCGTGTAGTGGAGCTGCAACACCAAACATTCTTTTGGTCTTTTAAAGAATGTTCATTTGGGTTTTTAATCGAGGTTGGCACATACATAAAGTTTAAAGAATAAAACAATTAAAAAGATGATATAGTATAATAATATTATATTAATGGTAATGATGTTAAAGGATTGGATGGACCGTAAGCGATATATGACTTACATTCATAAAAACTAGCAAAACAAACCAGAACAATACAAAATATAGTAAATTTGGATGCCGACATTGTAACTCTTCACTGTAAATAAATGCTTTGTTTTATTGTATGAAAATAAACTTAGATGTTTTGTAAATTCAGCGGCCCCAGGTGCTACCAGATGCATATCTTCTCACATAACGCTTTGGTTTGTCGGCAGTGTGTATTGGAGCTGCAACACCAAACATTCTTTGGTGTTTTAGAGCAGGTTCCTTTGGGTTTTTTTTCCAGGCTGGCACCTGTATAAAATTTAAAGAAGAAAACAATTAAAAAGATAATGAAGTATATTAATATTATTTTAATGGTAATGATGCTAGAGGATTGGATGGAATGTAAGCTATATATGACATACATTCATGAAGACTAGCAAGACAAACCAGAACAATAAAAATAAAGCAAATTTGGATGCCGACATTGTAACTTTTCACTGCAAATAAATGTTTTGTGTGTTTATTGTAGGATGCCTTAGATTTGAACATGTACATATATATATATTTAATTCCGAAGACTATTTTTAGAATTATCCAGAAATAGTTTTTTAAATTGATTGGTTGATTTTATTTTCTTTCTATCCTAAAATATTTATGTTAAATTTTTTTCAAAACATTTATTTTAGTTTTTGATAGAATATGTCATCACCTAAAAATACCTATTAGCGACGACCATATATATATGTAACATTGAATGATTAAATATGTGGTAAAATACAACTAGCGATAGATTAACTACCAATTTTAGCATTTACTAAGTTCACATCAATACCATTAAATGGTGACATGTGTATATGTCCCTGAAAACTTTTCGCGTCATGATCCGTAGAATCTAAAATTAGATTTTGGTTACCCTTATTATCCTTATATCCTAAAATATTTACCTTACAAAGTCATTCCAAATTCTCATTTTATTTTTTTGTAGGATATATCACAACCTAAACATACAAATTACTGATAGCCACATATATATTTCCACGTTGAAAGATTAAATATGTGGCCAAAATCAATTAGCAATGAATTAGCTACTAATTGTTTTATTTACTAATTTATTGTAGATGGAAAAATATAGTCTTCGATTCTTAAAGGATTAATCTGTATATATTATGCAAGTCTTGAATATATTGATTGAAGTGAAATATTATTGTAAGTAATAAATTAATGGGTTGTTGAAAAAAAACTTGGTTTTGTCATTCACAGATTAAGAAAATATTTTATGTAAAACAAGAATTTTTTTTTGTCATGGTTTAGAAATGTTATAAGGAAATTTTATATATTTAATAAAGTAATGGTTTCTTCAAAAAACTCATTTTATCATTCACATATTTAAAAAATATTTTATGTAAAATAAAATAATAATTTCTGTCATGGTTTATATATTACTTAATCTAAACTTTGGATTTTATCTTGTTACTGTTTGATTATTTTATGTATATAAGATACAGATTTTAAAATGCAAAATGGAAAATGATAAACAATATCACAATGTTTTGAATGGTTAAGAATAATTAGGGATTGAGTTCATTTGGAAAAAAACTAATGTTTTCTATATGTTTATACAAAATTTATAAATTAATCTTTATTATAAAATTTTATGGGACCATATTTGAAAAGACCCACATCACATTGGGTTTTTATACGGTATATTATCTTATAAAATTGTGTCATATTTTGAATCATACCAATCCGAGCATTGTGAAAATTATTAATTTTGTGTTAATAAACTTATCTAATATAATTCATACTAAATTTTAAAATTATTTTTATTTTATTTTATAAACCAAGTGTTACAAAATTTAAATACAGTTACACAGTCTAAAATGGTTTTATTCTCATTTTCTATAGCATTTATAAACTTCTTAAATACAATTATATATATCGAATTTTTGAAGAAATTCCAAAATATTTAGTACATAATACTAGCTCCTCCTCCTGTAGAATAGGAATTAATTACTATTTATTATTTGAATTTAGGATAATAGGAGTATGCAAATATTTGGTATACATATGAAAATTCTGTTTGGAAAAATTCAGCGGCCCCAGATGCTACCAGATGCACATCTTCTCACATTCCGCTTTGGTGTTTCGGTAGCGTGTAGTGGAGCTGCAACACCAAACATTCTTTTGGTATTTTAAAGAATGTTCATTTGGGTTTTTAATCGAGGTTGGCACATACATAAAGTTTAAAGAATAAAACAATTAAAAAGATGATATAGTATAACAATATTATATTAATGGTAATGATGCTAAAGGATTGGATGGACCGTAAGCGATATATGACTTACATTCATGAAAGCTAGCAAATCAAACCAGAACAATACAAAATATAGTAAATTTGGATGCCGACATTGTAACTCTTCACTGTAAATAAATGCTTTGTTTTATTGTATGAAAATAAACTTAGATGTTTTGTAAATTCAGCGGCCCCAGGTGCTACCAGATGCATATCTTCTCACATAACGCTTTGGTTTGTCGGCAGTGTGTATTGGAGCTGCAACACCAAACATTCTTTGGTGTTTTAGAGCAGGTTCCTTTGGGTTTTTTTTCCAGGCTGGCACCTGTATAAAATTTAAAGAATAAAACAATTAAAAAGATAATGAAGTATATTAATATTATTTTAATGGTAATGATGCTAGAGGATTGGATGGAATGTAAGCTATATATGACATACATTCATGAAGACTAGCAAGACAAACCAGAACAATAAAAAATAAAGCAAATTTGGATGCCGACATTGTAACTTTTCACTGCAAATAAATGTTTTGTGTGTTTATTGTAGGATGCCTTAGAGTTGAACATGTACATATATATATATATATATATTTAATTCCGAAGACTATTTTTAGAATTATCCAGAAATAGTTTTCTAAATTGATTGGTTGATTTTATTTTCTTTCTATCCTAAAATATTTATGTTAAATTTTATTGAAAACATTTATTTTAGTTTTTGATAGAATATGTCATCACCTAAAAATACCTATTAGCGACGACCATATATATATGTAACATTGAATGATTAAATATGTGGTAAAATACAACTAGCGATAGATTAACTACCAATTTTAGCATTTACTAAGTTCACATCAATATCATTAAATTGTGACATGTGTATATGTCCCTGAAAACTTTTCGCGTCATGATCCGTAGAATCTAAAATTAGATTTTGGTTACCCTTATTATCCTTATATCCTAAAATATTTACCTTACAAAGTCATTCCAAATTCTCATTTTATTTTTTCGTAGGATATATCACCACCTAATCATACAAATTACTGATAGCCACATATATATTTCCACGTTGAAAGATTAAATATGTGGCCAAAATCAATTAGCAATGAATTAGCTACTAATTGTTTTATTTTTCTAATTTATTGTAGATGGAAAAATATAGTCTTCGATTTTTAAAGGATTAATCTGTATATATTATGCAAGTCTTGAATATATTGATTGAAGTGAAATATTATTGTAAGTAATAAATTAATGGGTTGTTGAAAAAAAACTTGGTTTTGTCATTCACAGATTAAGAAAATATTTTATGTAAAACAAGAATTTTTTTTTGTCATGGTTTAGAAATGTTATAAGGAAATGTTATATATTTAATAAAGTAATGGTTTCTTCAAAAAACTCATTTTATCATTCACATATTTAAAAATATTTTATGTAAAATAAAATAATAATTTCTGTCATGGTTTATATATTACTTAATCTAAACTTTTGATTTTATCTTGTTACTGTTTGATTATTTTATGTATATAAGATACAGATTTTAAAATGCAAAATGGAAATGATAAACAATATCACAATTTTTTGAATGGTTAAGAATAATTAGCGATTGAGTTCATTTGGAAAAAAACTAATGTTTTCTTTATGTTTATACAAAATATAAATTAATCTTTATTATTAAATTTTATGGGACCATATTTGAAAAGACCCACACCACATTGGGGGTTTTATACGGTATATTATCTTATAAAATTGTGTCATATTTTGAATCATACCAATCCGAGAATTGTGAAAATTATTAATTTTGTGTTAATAAACTTATCTAATACTAATTCATACTAAATTTTAAAATTATTTTTATTTTATTTCATAAACCAAGTGTTACAAAATTTAAATACAGTTACACAGTCTAAAATGGTTTTATTCTCATTTTCTATAGCATTTATAAACTTCTTAAATACAATTATATTTATCGAATTTTTGAAGAAATTCCAAAATATTTAGTACATAATACTAGCTCCTCCTCCTGTAGAATAGGAATTAATTACTATTTATTATTTGAATTTAGGATAATAGGAGTATGCAAATATTTGGTATTCATATGAAATTCTGTTTGGAAAAATTCAGCGGCCCCAGATGCTACCAGATGCACATCTTCTCACATCCCGCTTTGGTGTTTCGGTAGCGTGTAGTGGAGCTGCAACATCAAACATTCTTTTGGTGTTTTAAAGAATGTTCATTTGGGTTTTTAATCGAGGTTGGCACATACATAAAGTTTAAAGAATAAAACAATTAAAAAGATGATATAGCATAATAATATTATATTAATGGTAATGATGCTAAAGATTGGATGGGCCGTAAGCGATATATAACTTACATTCATGAAAACTAGCAAAACAAACCAGAACAATACAAAATATAATAAATTTGGATGCCGACATTGTAACTCTTCACTGTAAATAAATGCTTTGTTTTATTGTATGAAAATAAACTTAGATGTTTTGTAAATTCAGCGGCCCCAGGTGCTACCAGATGCATATCTTCTCACATAACGCTTTGGTTTGTCGGCAGTGTGTATTGGAGCTGCAACACCAAACATTCTTTGGTGTTTTAGAGCAGGTTCCTTTGGGTTTTTTTTCCAGGCTGGCACCTGTATAAAATTTAAAGAATAAAACAATTAAAAAGATAATGAAGTATATTAATATTATTTTAATGGTAATGATGCTAGAGGATTGGATGGAATGTAAGCTATATATGACATACATTCATGAAGACTAGCAAGACAAACCAGAACAATAAAAAATAAAGCAAATTTGGATGCCGACATTGTAACTTTTCACTGCAAATAAATGTTTTGTGTGTTTATTGTAGGATGCCTTAGATTTGAACATGTACATATATATATATATATATTTAATTCCGAAGACTATTTTTAGCATTATCCAGAAATAGTTTTTTAAATTGATTGGTTGATTTTATTTTCTTTCTATCCTAAATATTTATGTTAAATTTTATTGAAAACATTTATTTTAGTTTTTGATAGAATATGTCATCACCTAAAAATACCTATTAGCGACGACCATATATATATGTAACAGTGAATGATTAAATATGTGGTAAAATACAACTAGCGATAGACTAACTACCAATTTTAGCATTTACTAAGTTCACATCAATACCATTAAATGGTGACATGTGTATATGTCCCTGAAAACTTTTCGCGTCATGATCCTAGAATCTAAAATTAGATTTTGGTTATCCTTATTATCCTTATATCCTAAAATATTTACCTTACAAAGTCATTCCAAATTCTCATTTTATTTTTTCGTAGGATATATCACCACCTAAACATACGAATTACTGATATCCACATATATATTTCCACGTTGAAAGATTAAATATGTGGCCAAAATCAATTAGCAATGAATTAGCTACTAATTGTTTTATTTACTAATTTATTGTAGATGGAAAAATATAGTCTTCGATTCTTAAAGGATTAATCTGTATATATTATGCAAGTCTTGAATATATTGATTGAAGTGAAATATTATTGTAAGTAATAAATTAATGGGTTGTTGAAAAAAAACTTGGTTTTGTCATTCACAGATTAAGAAAATATTTTATGTAAAACAAGAATTTTTTTGTCATGGTTTAGAAATGTTATAAGGAAATGTTATATATTTAATAAAGTAATGGTTTCTTCAAAAAACTTATTTTATCATTCACATATTTAAAAACTATTTTATGTAAAATAAAATAATAATTTCTGTCATGGTTTATATATTACTTAATCTAAACTTTGGATTTTATCTTGTTACTGTTTGATTATTTTATGTATATAAGATACAGATTTTAAAATGCAAAATGGAAAATGATAAACAATATCACAATGTTTTGAATGGATAAGAATAATTAGCGATTGAGTTCATTTGGAAAAAAACTAATGTTTTCTTTATGTTTATACAAAATTTATAAATTAATCTTTATTATAAAATTTTATGGGACCATATTTGAAAAGACCCACACCCCATTGGGGTTTTTATACGGTATATTATCTTATAAAATTGTGTCATATTTTGAATCATACCAATCCGAGCATTGTGAAAATTATTAATTTTGTGTTAATAAACTTATCTAATACTAATTCATACTAAATTTTAAAATTATTTTTATTTTATTTTATAAACCAAGTGTTACAAAATTTAAATACAGTTACACAGTCTAAAATGGTTTTATTCTCATTTTCTATAGCATTTATAAACTTCTTAAATACAATTATATATATCGAATTTTCGAAGAATTCCAAAATATTTAGTACATAATACTAGCTCCTCCTCCTGTAGAATAGGAATTAATTACTATTTATTATTTGAATTTAGGATAATAGGAGTATGCAAATATTTGGTATACATATGAAAATTCTGTTTGGAAAAATTCAGCGGCCCCAGATGCTACCAGATGCACATCTTCTCACATTCCGCTTTGGTGTTTCGGTAGCGTGTAGTGGAGCTGCAACACCAAACATTCTTTTGGTTTTTTAAAGAATGTTCATTTGGGTTTTTAATCGAGGTTGGCACATACATAAAGTTTAAAGAATAAAACAATTAAAAAGATGATATAGTATAATAATATTATATTAATGGTAATGATGCTAAAGGATTGGATGGACCGTAAGCGATATATGACTTACATTCATGAAAACTAGAAAAAACAAACCAGAACAATACAAAATATAGTAAATTTGGATGCCGACATTGTAACTCTTCACTGTAAATAAATGCTTTGTTTTATTGTATGAAAATAAACTTAGATGTTTTGTAAATTCAGCGGCCCCAGGTGCTACCAGATGCATATCTTCTCACATAACGCTTTGGTTTGTCGGCAGTGTGTATTGGAGCTGCAACACCAAACATTCTTTGGTGTTTTAGAGCAGGTTCCTTTGGGTTTTTTTTCCAGGCTCGCACCTGTATAAAATTTAAAGAATAAAACAATTAAAAAGATAATGAAGTATATTAATATTATTTTAATGGTAATGATGCTAGAGGATTGGATGGAATGTAAGCTATATATGACATACATTCATGAAGACTAGCAAGACAAACCAGAACAATAAAAAATAAAGCAAATTTGGATGCCGACATTGTAACTTTTCACTGCAAATAAATGTTTTGTGTGTTTATTGTAGGATGCCTTAGATTTGAACATGTACATATATATATAATATTTAATTCCGAAGACTATTTTTAGCATTATCCAGAAATAGTTTTTTAAATTGATTGGTTGATTTTATTTTCTTTCTATCCTAAAATATTTATGTTAAATTTTATTCAAAACATTTATTTTAGTTTTTGATAGAATATGTCATCACCTAAAAATACCTATTAGCGACGACCATATATATATGTAACAGTGAATGATTAAATATGTGGTAAAATACAACTAGCGATAGATTAACTACCAATTTTAGCATTTACTAAGTTCACATCAATACCATTAAATGGTGACATGTGTATATGTCCCTGAAAACTTTTCGCGTCATGATCCGTAGAATCTAAAATTAGATTTTGGTTACCTTATTATCCTTATATCCTAAAATATTTACCTTACAAAGTCATTCCAAATTCTCATTTTATTTTTTCGTAGGATATATCACCACCTAAACATACAAATTACTGATATCCACATATATATTTCCACGTTGAAAGATTAAATATGTGGCCAAAATCAATTAGCAATGAATTAGCTACTAATTGTTTTATTTACTAATTTATTGTAGATGGAAAAATATAGTCTTTGATTCTTAAAGGATTAATCTGTATATATTATGCAAGTCTTGAATATATTGATTGAAGTGAAATATTATTGTAAGTAATAAATTAATGGGTTGTTGAAAAAAAACTTGGTTTTGTCATTCACAGATTAAGAAAATATTTTATGTAAAACAAGAATTTTTTTTGTCATGGTTTAGAAATGTTATAAGGAAATTTTATATATTTAATAAAGTAATGGTTTCTTCAAAAAACTCATTTTATCATTCACATATTTAAAAACTATTTTATGTAAAATAAAATAATAATTTCTGTCATGGTTTATATATTACTTAATCTAAACTTTGGATTTTATCTTGTTACTGTTTGATTATTTTATGTATATAAGATACAGATTTTAAAATGCAAAATGGAAAATGATAAACAATATCACAATGTTTTGAATGGTTAAGAATAATTAGCGATTGAGTTCATTTGGAAAAAAACTAATGTTTTTTATGTTTATACAAAATTTATAAATTAATCTTTATTATAAAATTTTATGGGACCATATTTGAAAAGACCCACACCCATTGGGGTTTTTATACGGTATATTATCTTATAAAATTGTGTCATATTTTGAATCATACCAATCCGAGCATTGTGAAAATTATTAATTTTGTGTTAATAAACTTATCTAATACTAATTCATACTAAATTTTAAAATTATTTTTATTTTATTTTATAAACCAAGTGTTACAAAATTTAAATACAGTTACACAGTCTAAAATGGTTTTATTCTCATTTTCTATAGCATTTATAAACTTCTTAAATACAATTATATATATCGAATTTTCGAAGAAATTCCAAAATATTTAGTACATAATACTAGCTCCTCCTCCTGTAGAATAGGAATTAATTACTATTTATTATTTGAATTTAGGATAATAGGAGTATGCAAATATTTGGTATACATATGAAAATTCTGTTTGGAAAAATTCAGCGGCCCCAGATGCTACCAGATGCACATCTTCTCACATCCCGCTTTGGTGTTTCGGTAGCGTGTAGTGGAGCTGCAACACCAAACATTCTTTTGGTCTTTTAAAGAATGTTCATTTGGGTTTTTAATCGAGGTTGGCACATACATAAAGTTTAAAGAATAAAACAATTAAAAAGATGATATAGTATAATAATATTATATTAATGGTAATGATGCTAAGGATTGGATGGACCGTAAGCAATATATGACTTACATTCATGAAAACTAGAAAAACAAACCAGAACAATACAAAATATAGTAAATTTGGATGCCGACATTGTAACTCTTCACTGTAAATAAATGCTTTGTTTTATTGTATGAAAATAAACTTAGATGTTTTGTAAATTCAGCGGCCCCAGGTGCTACCAGATGCATATCTTCTCACATAACGCTTTAGTTTGTCGGCAGTGTGTATTGGAGCTGCAACACCAAACATTCTTTGGTGTTTAGAGCAGGTTCCTTTGGGTTTTTTTTCCAGGCTAGCACCTGTATAAAATTAAAGAATAAAACAATTAAAAAGATAATGAAGTATATTAATATTATTTTAATGGTAATGATGCTAGAGGATTGGATGGAATGTAAGCTATATATGACATACATTCATGAAGACTAGCAAGACAAACCAGAACAATAAAAAATAAAGCAAATTTGGATGCCGACATTGTAACTTTTCACTGCAAATAAATGTTTTGTGTGTTTATTGTAGGATGCCTTAGATTTGAACATGTACATATATATATATATATATTTAATTCCGAAGACTATTTTTAGCATTATCCAGAAATAGTTTTTTAAATTGATTGGTTGATTTTATTTTCTTTCTATCCTAAAATATTTATGTTAAATTTTATTCAAAACATTTATTTTAGTTTTTGATAGAATATGTCATCACCTAAAAATACCTATTAGCGACGACCATATATATATGTAACATTGAATGATTAAATATGTGGTAAAATACAACTAGCGATAGATTAACTACCAATTTTAGCATTTACTAAGTTCACATCAATACCATTAAATGGTGACATGTGTATATGTCCCTGAAAACGTTTCGCGTCATGATCCGTAGAATCTAAAATTAGATTTTGGTTACCCTTATTATCCTTATATCCTAAAATATTTACCTTACAAAGTCATTCCAAATTCTCATTTTATTTTTCGTAGGATATATCACCACCTAAACATACAAATTACTGATAGCCACATATATATTTCCACGTTGAAAGATTAAATATGTGGCCAAAATCAATTAGCAATGAATTAGCTACTAATTGTTTTATTTACTAATTTATTGTAGATGGAAAAATATAGTCTTCGATTCTTAAAGGATTAATCTGTATATATTATGCAAGTCTTGAATATATTGATTGAAGTGAAATATTATTGTAAGTAATAAATTAATGGTTGTTGAAAAAAAACTTGGTTTTGTCATTCACAGATTAAGAAAATATTTTATGTAAAACAAGAATTTTTTTTTTGTCATGGTTTAGAAATGTTATAAGGAAATGTTATATATTTAATAAAGTAATGGTTTCTTCAAAAAAACTCATTTTATCATTCACATATTTAAAAACTATTTTATGTAAAATAAAATAATAATTTCTGTCATGGTTTATATATTACTTAATCTAAACTTTGGATTTTATCTTGTTACTGTTTGATTATTTTATGTATATAAGATACAGATTTTAAAATGCAAAATGGAAAATGATAAACAATATCACAATGTTTTGAATGGTTAAGAATAATTAGCGATTGAGTTCATTTGGAAAAAAACTAATGTTTTCTTTATGTTTATACAAAATTTATAAATTAATCTTTATTATAAAATTTTATGGGACCATATTTGAAAAGACCCACACCCCATTGGGGTTTTTTATACGGTATATTATCTTATAAAATTGTGTCATATTTTGAATCATACCAATCCGAGCATTGTGAAAATTATTAATTTTGTGTTAATAAACTTATCTAATACTAATTCATACTAAATTTTAAAATTATTTTTATTTTATTTTATAAACCAAGTGTTACAAAATTTAAATACAGTTACACAGTCTAAAATGGTTTTATTCTCATTTTCTATAGCATTTATAAACTTCTTAAATACAATTATATATATCGAATTTTCGAAGAAATTCCAAAATATTTAGTACATAATACTAGCTCCTCCTCCTGTAGAATAGGAATTAATTACTATTTATTATTTGAATTTAGGATAATAGGAGTATGCAAATATTTGGTATACATATGAAAATTCTGTTTGGAAAAATTCAGCGGCCCCAGATGCTACCAGATGCACATCTTCTCACATTCCGCTTTGGTGTTTCGGTAGCGTGTAGTGGAGCTGCAACACCAAACATTCTTTTGGTCTTTTAAAGAATGTTCATTTGGGTTTTAATCGAGGTTGGCACATACATAAAGTTTAAAGATAAAACAATTAAAAAGATGATATAGTATAATAATATTATATTAATGGTAATGATGCTAAAGGATTGGATGGACCGTAAGTGATATATGACTTACATTTATGAAAACAGAAAAAACAAACCAGAACAATACAAAATATAGTAATTTGGATGCCGACATTGTAACTCTTCACTGTAAATAAATGCTTTGTTTTATTGTATGAAAATAAACTTAGATGTTTTGTAAATTCAGCGGCCCCAGGTGCTACCAGATGCATATCTTCTCACATAACGCTTTGGTTTGTCGGCAGTGTGTATTGGAGCTGCAGCACCAAACATTCTTTGGTGTTTTAGAGCAGGTTCCTTTGGGTTTTTTTTCCAGGCTAGCACCTGTATAAAATTTAAAGAATAAAACAATTAAAAAGATAATGAAGTTTTTTAATATTATTTTAATGGTAACGATGCTAGAGGATTGGATGGAATGTAAGCTATATATGACATACATTCATGAAGACTAGCAAGACAAACCAGAACAATAAAAAATAAAGCAAATTTGGATGCCGACATTGTAACTTTTCACTGCAAATAAATGTTTTGTGTGTTTATTGTAGGATGCCTTAGATTTGAACATGTACAAATATATATATATATATTTAATTCCGAAGACTATTTTTAGCATTATCCAGAAATAGTTTTTAAATTGATTGGTTGATTTTATTTTTCTTCTATCCTAAATATTTATGTTAAATTTTATTCAAAACATTTATTTTAGTTTTTGATAGAATATGTCATCACCTAAAAGTACCTATTAGCGACGACCATATATATATGTAACATTGAATGATTAAATATGTGGTAAAATACAACTAGCGATAGATTAACTACCAATTTTAGCATTTACTAAGTTCACATCAATAACATTAAATAGTGACATGTGTATATGTCCCTGAAAACGTTTCGCGTCATGATCTGTAGAATCTAAAATTAGATTTTTGTTACCCTTATTATCCTTATATCCTAAAATATTTACCTTACAAAGTCATTCCAAATTCTCATTTTATTTTTCGTAGGATATATCACCACCTAAACATACAAATTACTGATAGTCACATATATATTTCCACGTTGAAAGATTAAATATGTGGCCAAAATCAATTAGCAATGAATTAGCTACTAATTGTTTTATTTACTAATTTATTGTAGATGGAAAAATATAGTCTTCGATTCTTAAAGGATTAATCTGTATATATTATCCAAGTCTTGAATATATTGATTGAAGTGAAATATTATTGTAAGTAATAAATTAATGGGTTGTTGAAAAAACTTGGTTTTGTCATTCACAGATTAAGAAATATTTTATGTAAAACAAGAAATTTTTTTTGTCATGGTTTAGAAATGTTATATGGAAATGTTATATATTTAATAAAGTAATGGTTTCTTCAAAAAACTCATTTTATCATTCACATATTTAAAAATATTTTATGTAAAATAAAATAATAATTTCTGTCATGGTTTATATTTACTTAATCTAAACTTTGGATTTTATCTTGTTACTGTTTGATTATTTTATGTATATAAGATACAGATTTAAAATGCAAAATGGAAAATGATAAACAATATCACAATGTTATGAATGGTTAAGAATAATTAGCGATTGAGTTCATTTGGAAAAAAACTAATGTTTTCTTTATGTTTATACAAAATTTATAAATTAATCTTTATTATAAAATTTATGGGACCATATTTGAAAAGACCCCACACCACATTGGGGTTTTATACGATATATATCTTATAAAATTGTGTCATATTTTGAATCATACCAATCCGAGCATTGTGAAAAATTATTAATTTTGTGTTAATAAACTTATCTAATACTAATTCATACTAAATTTTAAAATTATTTTTATTTTATTTATAAACCAAGTGTTACAAAATTTAAATACAGTTACACAGTCTAAAATGGTTTTATTCTCATTTTCTATTGCATTTATAAACTTCTTAAATACAATTATATATATCGAATTTTTGAAGAAATTCCAAAATATTTAGTACATAATACTAGCTCCTCCTCCTGTAGAATAGGAATTAATTACTATATTATTTGATTTAGGATAATAGGAGTATGCAAATATTTGGTATACATATGAAAATTCTGTTTGGAAAAATTCAGCGGCCCCAGATGCTACCAGATGCACATCTTCTCACATTCCGCTTTGGTGTTTCGGTAGCGTGTAGTGGAGCTGCAAGACCAAACATTCTTTTGGTGGTTTAAAGAATGTTCATTTGGGTTTTTAATCGAGGTTGGCACATACATAAAGTTTAAAGAATAAAACAATTAAAAAGATGATATAGTATAATAATATTATATTAATGGTAATGATGCTAAGGATTGGATGAATTGTAAGCGATATTCATGAAATTAGCAAACAAACCAGAACAATATAAAATATAGTAAATTTGGATGCCGACATTGTAACTCTTCACTGTAAATAAATGCTTTGTTTTATTGTATGAAAATAAACTTAGATGTTTTGTAAATTCAGCGGCCCCAGGTGCTACCAGATGCATATCTTCTCACATAACGCTTTGGTTTGTCGGCAGTGTGTATTGGAGCTGCAACACCAAACATTCTTTGGTGTTTAGAGCAGGTTCCTTTGGTTTTTTTTCCAGGCTGGCACCTGTATAAAATTTAAAGAATAAAACAATTAAAAAGATAATGAAGTATAAATTTATTTTAATGGTAATGATGCTAGAGGATTGGATGGAATGTAAGCTATATATGACATACATTCATGAAGACTAGCAAGACAAACCAGAACAATAAAAAATAAGCAAATTGGATGCCGACATTGTAACTTTTGACTGCAAATAAATGTTTGTGTGTTTATTGTAGGATGCCTTAGATTTGAACATGTACATATTATATATATATATTTAATTCCGAAGACTATTTTTAGAATTATCCAGAAATAGTTTTTTAAATTGATTGGTTGATTTTATTTTCTTTCTATCCTAAAATATTTATGTTAAATTTTATTCAAAACATTTATTTAGTTTTTGATAGAATATGTCATCACCTAAAATACCTATTTGCGACGACCATATATATATGTAACATTGAATGATTAAATATGTGGATAAAATACAACTAGCGATAGATTAACTACCAATTTTAGCATTTACTAAGTTCACATCAATACCATTAAATGGGACAATGGTATATGTCCCTGAAAACTTTCGCGTCATGATCCGTAGAATCTAAAATTAGATTTTGGTTACCTTATTATCCTTATATCCTAAAATATTTACCTTACAATGTATTTCCAAATTCTCATTTTATTTTTTCGTAGGATATATCACCACCTAAACATACAAATTACTGATAGCCACATATATATTTCCAAGTTGAAAGATTAAATATGTGGCCAAAATCAATTAGCAATGAATTAGCTACTAATTTTATTTATTAATTTATTGTAGATGAAAAAATATAGTCTTCGATTCTTAAAGATTAATCTGTATATATTATGCAAGTCTTGAATTTATTGATTGAAGTGAAATATTATTGTAAGTAACTAATTAATGGTTTGTTGAAAAAAACTCGGTTTTTTCATTACAGATTAAGAAAATATTTTATGTAAAACAAGAATTTTTTTGTCATGGTTTAGAAATGTTATAAGGAAATGTTATAAGGAA